>NC_090875.1:40429005-40451505 GCF_036669935.1 Montipora foliosa
GATAAGCAAGTGGGTAATTAATTTCGGAAATACAACTCTAGTGCAACACGCACAAGAACAGTGATTATAATAAGAAGGACGTGCATACAAGCTTCGTTAGGATCTCCCGCCACATTATTGATGCATTCGCACACGCTCTCTCCTCATATTACCGGCATGAAACCTATTCTTATCCGTGAAAACACGTATCATTCTTAAGTCGCTTATGCCCGCCGCACACGGTGAGGAAAGAGCTGAGCAAACTGCCTCGCGAGGCGGTTTGCTCAGCCGTTTTCTCACCGTGTGCGGGGAACTTTTGGTGAGAAATTGGCCTCGCGAGGCCGTGAGGAAAAAATCAAACATGTTTGATATTTTTCGCCTCGCGAGGCAAATTCCTTATTGTGTGCGGCCATCGTGAGAATCGAGTTGAGCTTGGTCAACGAAGCATCCAATAAAAATACGTGGCATTCTCACGTGATTTCAGTGACGTGGGAATTTCTTCCTCCGACACCATCCTGAACCGCTGGAGTCGCGTGAGTATGCCATGTATTTTTATTGGCTGCTTGATTAAACCAAGCTCAGCTCGATTCTCAAGATGGCCGCACACATTGAGGAATTTTTCTCCCAATTCTGAAAGAATCCTAGCGGGACGAGCTTGTCAAGGGGAGCCTCTATCTCCCATACTTCGCCTAGAAATCAGCCTTTTCCCGAGCACAACGCCTCCCTTGGGAGATTCAGCACAGCCACTGTTGTAAAACCCTGAGCCAATCTTAACAAAGCTATCTTAGCGTCAAGGGAAATGCGATAATTTTCGAGGGAAAAACCTGTTCCTAAAAACAAATATTCTTAGGAAAGGGTTGACTCCAGGAATTAGAGGAGATTGAGGTTCCACGGGCTGAGCTCTTACCTGAACCTAGATTAAAGGCCTAGCTGCCACGAGTGTACTTCTGCTCAGCGGTAGAGCAAAGGAGCGCTCGGATATTTTCTAAGCAGCGCCGATATTTCTCAGAAAAAATACCTCTTTCCATCCACAACTTTCCAGTACACATTTATCGTTTCGTCAACGAGTTGCATGTGAGAGTATTTCAAGGTCCAAAGTCGATACGCAACAAATCCCGTACCTCTGAAACGACGATTATCAACAATTCGTAATTTAACTCTGGATTGACTGTTATCCTCAGTTTAGATTACTCTTTCCCAGGACTTGTGGTAGCAGATAAAAAGAAAAAAAAAGTAAATGTTGTATTCCTGGACGGGATTTGAACCCAGAGCACCCACTTTGAAGGAAGTGCTCTTATCCACCCCTAAAGATCAACTGGCCGTGACAATTGTGCCGATTATTTATCAACACTAATTAGTATACATAAAATCATTGGCTGAATAGTGGTTAAGTCTAGTGCTTTCTCTTTAGGTTTGGTAACCGACATTTTCTGCTACTTAAACTTGTTTCTTAGCAGGTATACACATACACAAATAATGTTCTGGCAGCTAGCAATATGGTAGTCTAGTAGTGGTTAAGTGAAAGGGTTATTAATCGAATGCGAATTGAGGCATTTGGGTTCCGATTTAAAATATATATATTAATTTCCCATAAACTCTATCAAGCGGTAAGCGTCCTAAATTGACCATAATAGTCAATTTAGAGAAATTAGGATTTGTCGATAATCGTCATTTCAGAGGTAGAGGGTGGGTTGCGATACGCTGTGTTGATTCATCTCACCCTGGGAAAACGGGATCCGATAGTGTTACGTCAGCGTATTCGAAAATTTGCGGATAGGAATTGAATTCTCACGGCTGGACTGGATCTAGCATGAAATGGAGGCTAATGCTGGCAAATCTTTGCAAATGCAAATTAATTTGCCCGCATTAGCCTCCATTTCATGCTAGATCCAGTCCAACCGTTAGAATACGAAACTGGCCTATTCGCCGGATACGTGTGGACACAAGGCGTAGTCGGAATACAAAAATTTCCGGACACGTGTGTTCGGGGCCTTAATTTTTGCTGGTTTATTTCAGCGTCACACTTTACCCGCCGTTCCTGTCTCAGAAGTGAAATATCGGTGGAAGGACACAAACACTCGTTTCTGGGTTTACGGAATGGAGCACAAAGTACACGCCCCAGACTACCCCCAACAGTGCTGCTGTGGTTGCATTCTGCTTTAGAGTTGAAAAGAAGGACCAGCAAGTGTTTTCTTCTAAACCAATTGACGTCTTTACATTTTGTTTCATTAACATACTTGTTTGCTCACAGAAGGCATTATGCTATTTAAAAACTGACTTCAAAAGTTAATAGCACTTGTCAAACTTAGTTAAATCTCAATTTTTTAGCATTTGGCTTTGATAACGCGCCAGTTATTAGCCATCAAAAACTGATAAATTCTTGGGTGGCAAAAGTGCTCATGATACGATAAACTGAATTCTTTGTAAACTTTCGAATTTTCAAAGCTAGGATCGTTGCTCAGAGATTATCTGGTATGTCGGG
This sequence comes from Montipora foliosa, assembly GCF_036669935.1. Classification (NCBI taxonomy): domain Eukaryota; kingdom Metazoa; phylum Cnidaria; class Anthozoa; order Scleractinia; family Acroporidae; genus Montipora; species Montipora foliosa. Next base: position 40,431,467 of record NC_090875.1, read on the forward strand.
TTCAAATGTTCAGACATAGATCATTAGGCAATGCACTTTCAATATTCAGCTGCCTGGTTAGAAAACGACAGCCTTGTGTTAATAAGGCAAAAAATGTAAGCAAAGAAGCACGAGAGATTTACGGAGACACATCAACCTGTTGTTGTTTATTAGTGTCCTTTGCTTTAACAATAACCAACTCGAAAATCGATCAATAATTATTGTTGTAGCTCGTTACTGAAATGCAAGTTTTCTATTGGACGAAAACGTATCACGTGACGCGCCTCAGACCTGTGTAACTCCCTAGGGTGAACAATAGTCACTAACTCCCTAGGGAAACAAGAGCTTGAACCTTGGACTTGCACGTGATTAGAGCGTGCGTCTTGAAAGCGCGGCAAATTTGTGAGCAGGTAAAATTAAGTGCAAGTCTTCATCCATCACATCCACACAGTAGCGATGGCCTCACTTGAGTTCTTTCCATATATAGGTAAAATTAAGATTAGGTTTTCGTAAACTGAGAGAATTCTTATCAAAAGTACAGGTATACAATCATACCGCCGTTGCATTACTTCGTTAACATTTAAATAGTTGCCTATGGGAATCTTTTTGTGGTCTTGGCGTCAACGGTGATGCGCTATGAAAAGGTGGTATGGGCTTACAGCGGTTGTCCTCAAAAGTGCAGGAGTAGCAGGATAATTCCGATAATTTCGCTTTTTGATTGCTGTGTAATGGTCATTGGCTGGATTAAGAATCGTGCTCCTTTGTCGTTCTCCATTTGTTCTGCATTCAATTCATATTTCTGGAGCCTGGGTTTATATTCAGTTGAATTTGTTGCAGTGTTCGTTTTAGTTTCATTATGGAAGCTTTCGACAGCCAGCCATGTCTGGAATTTTTGTTGGTATCTGATCTTGTAGCCATTTCCTGAAAAAAAAAATTCAAACTGTTAACGATACTGTTGCACTGTGATAGGTAATCCAGGAAATTTTTGTCCGAAGAATCTGAAATCCGGAGTCAGAAAAGGCCTCTTTCCAAATTACCAGAATGCTGTTTGCCCTCCAAAATTTTGCAGAAGCATTGTTTTTATTTTCGCTTGTGACCCTTGTAAGTCACAAGAGAAACTGGAAACAATGCTTATGCAAAATTTTGGAGGACAAGCAAAAAGTATTACGGCATTTTTGGTCAAGTGGCCTGTTTGGAACCACGGTAAAATATAGATTCTGGGCACGTCAGGAATCCGGAATCGATGGAGGGGCAATCTGGAATTAAGGACATAAAATCCGGAACCCACTGCATGGAATTCAGTATCTAATACTGTCTTGGTATAGCAGAGTTTTAAAGCAAGCAAACATGGACAATCTTCCTGTCGGTGTACGTTGGATCAGTGACTTGATCTGATCGGCAAAATTTCAAGTTGAGAAGCTAAATATTTTGAGCGAGAGCCGATACAACGTAGATTTGATTTTAGTAGTGTACTATATTTCGGCTGTCCAAACCAGCCTTCTTCAGGTACAATAAGAGTTTACATTGGATAGCCTCTATGTATATATAGTAAATGGATGTTGACCTAGTTACTATACATACTATATATACATTTACTATATATATGTGCATAGAAGCAATCCAATGTAAACTTCCATTGTACCTGAAGAAGGCTGGTTTGGCCAGCCGAAATAGAGTACACCACTAAAATCAAATCTACGTTGTATCGGCTCTTGATCAAAATATTTAACTTCTGTCTTGGAATACCCTAGATGAGGTGAATATTATTTGTTTTTTTCTTTTAATAGTGCTCGTACTACGGGCAGCAACTTTCAAACCAGCTTCTAGCACTGAGCGGTTAATATCCCTTTGATCCACTTACCTGGAGTACATTCTCTCCGCTAGGTATGAAATGTCCTAAAAGGAAAAGAAATAGAAAGAAAGAAACTTGAGTCCGTCACTTAAACTTTTGAACATATAAAGCAATCTTGCTTCGATACGTAACTTTATTTTCCCAGTTATACATTCCTACGAGTTCAGTGTTTGGTCAGGTGGTCATGACTCAAAGCTGACAACTTATCTCTCATCTGCGTTGCCGTTTTCTCAGATCATCTATCTAGAACGGCTCCTTTCACTAATTATTGTTAAAGTGTTACCATATGATTTAAAAAAAAATCACTTCCCTTTTTCTTCTGAATTTGAAAATGTTTGCTTGACGCCTGACTGGCAAAATTTTGAGCTTTGATTTTTATCCAAAGGCTGTTTACTTTGACTGTAAGTTTTGGATTTCGCGGTATGCTATTTCTCACGTTCTAAACTGACCGATTAAACCGATTAGGGTTGAATTTAGGAAAAGTGACGTCATTTACTCAAAAGCTTAGAATTTCAGCGTGTAAACGCAGCTTATTATATATGAAAAACACGAGTTTAAAAGTCTGAAAGCCCTAAATTTCCGTGCTGCACATTAATTCAGTCGCGTACACACGCATTGTTCTCTTAACCTAATGAGTATTTAACGTCATTTTCTCCTCGATCCAGCTCTCACAAGATTTCAAAGTGAGTAATATTACTAATGGCGGGGAGCATTAAATAGAAAAATTCCAGTTAAAATAAACAGGTATCTTCTTTTAAAAAAAGCCTTAAGACTTAGGCCACTTACTGTTAAGTTAACATGCTTTTGAAATCCACAGAACAAGAAGAATTGATTTTTTGGTCATACTACCACTTTAACTTAGCCAATTGACGCCACGGCTAATACGTCACATAACATATATGTCTATAAAATGCATCCAATTAGATACACGACGATTTTAATAAGCGTCACGAAGTGTCCTCTTTCCCTTTTTCCCAACTTCAACAACTTTCACCTGATTGCTGGGCAATTTTAATTGATCACAACAACAAACATATGTAAGATGTTACATCATGATGTGAAGAAACATCTAGAGGCACGTGGGAAGCAGACAGGAAAACGAGCACACTGGTAATAAAATCACGGAAAACCGAAGACAAAACGAAATAATAGGTCCGCAATGGGCACGTGTATACTCTTGGAAGCCTATGATGAAATGATTACCTTAAACATCATTTCGCTCGATCGAGCAATTTTCCCCTTGTTATAGTTGTTGGGCTTTACAATCCTAAGAAGGGAATCCTCAAAACATATTCATCTTTGCTTTCGATGGTTGTGCAAACCTTTCCAGACTTACTAAAACATAGACTCCACACGCAAGATGTCCATGTGGCTAGGGTGTGAGATATTCTTAAGTCTAAATACTTACTTCAGATTCTTGCAGCCCGTTTTCCCAGCAATGTTTGTATCTTTTTCCAATGATCTTTTCTTTACGACAAATGCACGCGCTTTTCACGCTCACAACATCTTTGAGAGTTAGTTGTGGAATAAATGACTTGCGTGAAATATCCGAGGAAGATATTGTTGTCGGCCTCTCTATCAAACCAACGTTGCAGGTCATAGATTGCTTGTGATACGACATGCTCGGTTCTGACTGACATCTTTCGAGGAATCTGTCAGAATGCCTATTTTCTCGTGTTGGACAGGCAATAATTTGTCTGTATGGCTTTGCTACTCCACAAATAAATATTTTAGATGATAATTCTTGTGGCTGCGTAGAATTGGACACCATGTTATTAACGATGACGTCACGGACAGATGAGGTGTGGGACACACGAATGGATGGAAGAAATCTACAACGGGAAGAAAATAAAGCCACAAAAATGATATTATTCAGTATTTGTCAACAAGCCCCCCCCCCCCCCCTCCCCACCTTAATTTCTCGATGCTTTGGCAGAAGTTCATAAACTCCGATGGAAGCGGCTCATCGGTCTCGACATTACCTATTCCTCGTATTACCGTGTTCCTTGTACCACCCATGATTTTGCATGAAGCACGAGCAATCGTGGGGCTTCGGGATCGCAGACCAATCAGAGGCGTTGTGGTCATCAGGACCAATCTGATTGGGCATAATTTGGCGGAAGCCGTATTGTAAATTAATATACTACGAAAACCACCGATGTGTGGAATGGGCCCAAATTTTTGAGTGACTGCCCCTCTCCCTTCAGTTAAACATTTTGATGAAATTTTTTTCCCACGGTGTGAGCAATAGCCGGCTTTCGCCGTCAAGGTGTACCGGAACAACCACAACATTGTAAAGATACGTTTTCAAAATCTTGAGCCCCGGCGGGAAATGGATAAAATTGTTCTTGTCGAGCGAAGAGGTTGCAAGTGCAACCATGCATTCTCTGTTAGTTTGAGTGCAAGAAAGGTTCCCTGGCCTGAAAAGTAGCATCGAACACAACACCTCTCAAGAATTTGAACTATTTACAAGCGAAAGTGGGCGGGGCAATTACTCAGTAATTCGGGCCCATTTCAGAGATCCGGGGTTTCGTAGTAACACAGTATAAAACTGATGGGCCAAGGTCAAAAGAGAGAGATTGACACTTGTGGGTTAATTAAAGGCGTCTGCTTCTCAATTTGGCTAAAGTTGTTGTGTCATTCATTTTATCCAAGCACATACGTGATCACATATAAATAATTAACTCGCCGCATTACGTCAGACGATTCCTTGCTGAGATATCTTCAGTGTCGATCTTTTACTAGCTAGGAGAAATCTCCTTGTTTTTTCCCCTGAGTAGCAGCCATATTGCTTTAAAGAAACAATTGAAAGAATAAGCACAAAAAGAAATTAATTCTCAAAAGGATCAAATCTTTTATCCTCCCTCTTGGCTGCCGTCTGTGTTTTCTTCAAACATGGAACCCAGGCTTTGTCTCTTATCCTCTTTCACGGTCAGAGAGGGCCTGGGATCGCAGTTGTGTATTTTTCCTCCAACATGGCTGCCGTGACGTCAATGCGAATGCACGTCCATCGGTGATAAGTTATAAAGGTAAGCATTTATTTAGTTATTTTGCCTTATTTGTGTTGATTAGCTCTAAACTTGAGCCTGCGATATGGTCACGTGATACTGGTCACATTGGCATACATGGAGGGGTCGTAAGGTGACCAAAACGAAATTTTCTCGCACAGATGGGTTACCCTATTTTCTTACCAATGGTGGGTCCCGACAGCAAGAGAGACAACAATATTTTATACTCTACTTGGGGCTGACTGGTATATTAAATGCTACTACGTTTGATCTATTAAGTCTCATTCCTTTGACGTGCATCTTTAATTTAGATCAGTACGCAGTAACTGGCGTACATACCTGTCAAACATGATTTGAAATTGGTCTTTCATGTCGCTGATGTTCACAAACATCATTGCATCCGGGTTGATTTCACAGGCCTAAAAAAGCGCAAGACATTCTACAAGCATGACGTTGTTTACACTGATATGGAAACGCAAATTTGGGGCCTTATGCGCAAGGAGCGCGAGCAGAGAAATATTCTTGTCCCCTAGGGACCCATGACTAGGAGCCTCCCTATGAAGTACAGCCTGGAGTCAAACTTTAATTGTGCTTATCTTTCTATGTTTAGCACTAACTCCTCAACAGAACACTAACATTTACTTCAATTTTCATACGTTGTTTCTGCTATTTTTGTCTTCGTTTGACAATAACCTTATTCTGATTGGCCTTTGTCAACAGTAAGTGTAGAGGCAAAGAACTCGTGGCATTCTAAGAATAGAAAGATACAAGATACACCCAAAGGTTAACTCATAGGGCTTGGATGAGAGAGGCAAGCTCCAACTCATGAGTTCCTGCTTCCCGAATAGCATTGTTTCTTCGATGAGTACCGAGATTAAGGTTTTTTTTCTCCGGTGTTCCTAGTGTGAACGCGCCTAACGTTTTAAAAATGGTGATTTGGGGTGTAGTTTGTAAATAGGATACCTTGATAAGGTCGGGTTCTTGCCTTCTCTCTTTCATTTTATCTTTTAAGCCTCTCTGTAAAGAAAAATCAGTGCTTGGTCTAGTACGTTCATCCATCCTTTTTATGATTATTATTTGTATAATATTTATGATTAGGTGGTCCATTACGTAATACACGATAAACTTGCTACGATTGTTCTTGCCACTGATATGTAGTCATTCGTGATCACTTGGTTACTTTCCCTATCAGCGTGACAGGATAGCGTGACCTCAATATGTCATTACGTCATACTTACTAGATGGCTATCAGTTATCCATTAAATCGAACCCAGGCTACATTAATGAAAAGCGAGTGTTCTTAACCCGCACAAATCCTGATCCTAAAATCTTGGCCTCACTTCTTCAAAGACCGTTTAACTTTATTTGGTGGATATAGCGATATTCACCGTTTATAAACAAACAATTGCTTTGATATTTAAATTTTGCCAGCCACAGAACAAAAAAAAGCCATTGTTTCGGCAGTCGATAGATCTCTGGTTGGCACGTTAATGACAATAGGTGTCGTAACGGTGAGTATCGCTACGAAGAGTAAGTCACTATTCTTTAATTGCACTCATCCAGGTGATCTGGTGACGTAATTTGGAGGACCGGGAAGAAAAATTTTAACGCCGTATCCCACAACCGCGCGCTACCTTAGGTGTTGTTTCCAAACAAACTCCCTGCAGTATTGCCATCGCCAAAACTCAACAGATCATTACGTGTCTATCACATTTTCCTGTTACTGAATGAACATTCAAGTAGACCCGACAAGATCTAACCTCGCCTCTGCCAGTTGAATTCCAAAATAAGGCCGCGCGCGGTCGTGGAACACGGCGTTAAAATTGTTCTCCCCAGTCCTCCGAATTACGTCACCAGATCACCTGGATATGATAAAAAGTCCATGTTGGTGCCAAAGCAATAGAAAAATATAGCGAAAGTTTCTTGCATAATCATGATTCCCAAGAAACGTTTTCGCTATTGTTCTTTCCACCAACATGCCCGCCGTGACGTCATGTGCAATCAGAGAATCCAGAGTGTAAAATAAACGGGCCGTTAAGCGTTGGCCAAGCTATTCATTCACCACGCCTTTACATAGACGTGCTTAGAGTGTGGATATTTGCGGTGACGTGGGCAAATAACGAAATCTTCGCAAAGATCGAAACTATCGGATAATGACTTACCCACTGGAAAACATTATAGCTACATTATCCGTCCTTTGAACAAACGGGATGACATGTGAGGTCGACTTGTGGCAAATCCACTCAAACACAACAACAACGACAACAACAACAAAAACAACAACTTTTTAACGTTTAGAGTGAGATATTCGATTGAACTCGATCTAACTTAGAACATAACCATTAACTAATTCCCAACTAAATAGTTCTTTCTCATATAACGACGTTTCTTGTGACGTCATCCATTGTTATTAATATGCCAGCCAGAACCTAATTGGGTATTGAACAATGACTTCTTTTGTTCCGTGGTTGGCAAATTTGAATATCAAAAGAAATGTGACGTCAATGTTTCTGAACAAGAAAAATACCGCTATTCACGGGATACAATATTGACTCGTCCCCAGTCGTCTTGCTTGTATAACGAGTGGCGCGCACAAGGGGCGATGGGAAGGATGAAAGCGAGGAGAGGCGACTAGGGACGAGTCAGGATACAATGCAAACTTGCAAGTGATCAGCTCCCAGATAGCCTGATAGCTCAGATGGTCTAGCAAGTGCAGCGTAGCAATCGCGAGGTAATAGGTTCTAGTAGCGTTCAAAGCCTTGATTTCTTCAGGCTTCTTTCGAAACTGCGCTTATGTTGCCTCATAACCGCGATGATGTTTTTCCCTCAGAATAATTAAGTTCTCAAGATAACTGTCCTTCTGCGCCCTTTACCTTTAGTTTTCTTCATAATCCTCGGGGAAGCCAGCCACAAACATGATTTGGGTATAACTGAATAGCATAGCTGGCGTCTGATAACGCCTAAGGAAAAATAGATTTTGAGGTTTAGTTCTTCGACAAATTCGTTACAGGGGCTGATAATGGAGAATAAATGAAACTATTGCATATGTTTTCCATTATGAAATATGAAATTTATATATTCGTATACAATGACAACAGCAACCCTTATTTTGTACCTCTATAGTTGTCAATTCAAACTTTACTATACATGTTGTATCTGTACTTGACAATCAGTTATAACCGCATTCAAGCCACATTTAAGCTTAACTCAACAACTCTAGCACAAATGCAATCCTCTTCTATTCCTAGGCCACTCTTCTAACTTCTCGTATGTGGATCACATGACCGATACTACATTACATACTTCTAAATAAATTAAGGGTGCGCTGTACTATGTCCAGAACTGGTACACATAAGCCAAATAGCAGCTTGAAATTCATTGCATTAATATGTCGAGATAGTTTTCGTTCTAGACAAAATAGAAGGACGCGTAAATTACAGCGCGTATCCACGCTCAAACTTTTAATGGACCTCTCTATAACTTGTACGTTTTGTTTTCCCATTTCTAACCTCGTCATTTTGCATGCGCATATGTATGCGTAACTTATGAGAAACCAAAACGAAGATTCGCTTGGGTACATCACGTGGTCTGAAATAGGAAAACAAAACGTACAAGCTAAAGAGGTCCAATAGCCGCAATAATTGGATATAAACATATATATATATATATATATATATATATATATATATATATATACATACACAGTACTTTAAGTTCCAATACTAGCCCTCAGAGAGTGCTCAACAACAAAGGAGTTGGAGCTGGTTATATATATAGAAGAGTGGACTACTTTTTCATTGCAGATCGACAAGCTTGTTTCGTAGGAGCGTAGCGCTCCCACTCTTCAGGATCTTATGATTCTATTTACATAAACGCGGTATTTATGCGTTCATTTTTTCATCACACTTGCTTACACATTGTTTGGTTCTTAATTACACGTGCTTTAGTAAAAACCTACTTGCATGCCGGCAGCTGCTAACTAACTCTGACCTTTTGTTAAGTGTGGCGAGCTTCGGGTGGCAAATTATGTAATATTTTTCAAGTGTGCATAAGTTACATCTTTTTGTAGTGTTACAATACGCACGCGCTCTGCCTAGAATTTTCCAAGTGATCTGATACTCTGTTTTTGCTTTCTTTAAGCGCCATACATATTTGCTTAGCTCAGTTTGATTACTGTACTTTTCTGTCCTAAGAGATTGCTTGTGGTTTGCGAACCTCGCCTTAAAGTCCGTGTCCGTGAGCCCTACGTAGTGCTCAGTCCCCTCGCTAGATGTGACAGAGGCCTGGTACACAATGCCCTTTGCGAGGCACTGGTTACTAAAGAACGTGTAATGAAGAACCAAACAATGTGTAAGCAAGTGTGATGAAAAAATGAACGCATAAATACCGCGTTTATGTAAATAGAATCATAAGATCCTGAAGAGTGGGAGCGCTACGCTCCTACGAAACAAGCTTGTCGATCTGCAATGAAAAAGTAGTCCACTCTTCTATATATATATATATATACATATACATATACATATACATATACATATATATATAACTGACTGCAGACAGTACTGTTTCGGCCTTCTGGGCCTCATCAGTGCAGTGCTGATGTCTGGGATGGAGGTTAAGCTTATAAAGCCACCCCAAATGTCCCACACATGTGGTACATCTAAGCCATGCCAGAGTGCTCAAACTAGCGAGCTAGTGAGCATGCGCAATTGCTAGCGGCAATGACTCATTATATATATATATATTTATTTAAACCCCTGAAGAGTGAAGCGATTCACGAAACAGGCTTGTCGGGAAATGTAGTTGCGTCCTTTTTTCCCCTTAAAAAAAAAAAAAAAAATATATATATATATATATATATATATATATATATATATATATATATATAATTGGAGATATATATATATATATGAGCGAATTCGCTAAAAGATAGCTGCTGGAGTTTTCGCTTAAGGACGGCCGTAGCCCGTGTTCAAGGCATTGTGGCCTCTCAAAATTGAGGGGGCTTGCCGTCAAGGCCTGCTTTGCCAAACATCCCAGGGACAGTTCTAGCTCTGAGTTGTGTGTCAAAAGCACAGGGCTGGGGGGGGAGGGGGGGAGGGTTGCTGCTTTGAGACTTTAACTGCAGTTAGAGTTTGTGGCCTTGTTAAGTGAGACTTTACAGTGTAGGATGCCTTGGCAATTTTTCCTGGACTAGTCTAGGCCTGAATGATAGTTTGCCTTTGATCACCAATTAGAGTGAACCCACAGAGTGGCGTGGGGTGGTGATTGTTGGTTGTCTGACCAAAGCACAGGGGTGGGGAGGGTAGCTTTTTTTAAACTTTGTGACGGCAGCAGAATTGCCTTGTTTTCACAATTTCTGCAGCCACATGAAAGTAATCCAATAAGGGGAAGGGCATTCTGTCTGCGCGTGCGCGAGCCATTAAAGATCGAACACACTGCGGCGCCATTTTGTTTTGCGGGGTGTGTCGTGCAGTATTTATAATTGGAGATCGCCGCTTTAGAAACACAGTTCAAGAAAGATTGAAAGAATGTTTTTTAGTTCAACAACAGTTCTGTCACAGAATGCTTTTGCAGAATTTGCTGTCGCTTCGATTGGCGAGATTTGAAGATCAGAGTCTGAACAAAATGGTTTATTTCATGTGAAGCACAGCGAAGGGAAAGGGGATTTCCCTTTCAATTAAGGTGGCTAAGAGAGAAATCAATTAAATGAGGTAAGTTTCAAGGAATCGAAGTTGTGTTTGTGTTATAGCAGAATGATTTGATGAAAGCGTTTCTTAGTTTCAGAGGCAATAATTGAGGCTAAATCTTGACTTGAGAGTGTTTTATTTACAGATTCAATTTGCTCAAAAATGTTACCCCTCCCCCAAGTTTAAATTTGCATTGTCAACGTTTTCATTCCTTTTTTTTTTCAGTGGTATACAGTTACGGGTCTTAAAAAATGTGCAGCGTTCAAGATCAACGTTTTCTACGTCTGCACTATTTGAGTATTCGTATTTGATGAATTATGACACACTTTCCTAGACTTCTATCTCCGCAATCCTTGGTCATTTCCGTCTGTGTCCCTTGCAACACACAGGTAATTTGTTGACAGTTTCGCTGCTGCAAATGCTTTACTTTGAACAAAAAAAATTTTTTTTACGATTTTTTTCTGTTTCGTATTAGTGTTTAGTTGCAATGGTTTCTCTTAACGAAGGGTAAATTCGTGAAGAAAATGTCAAGCTTTTTGAAATATCTTTCCCCCACTCTAAAAATGCCTTCACAACAATAGTCATTTATCCTGCTCTCGCCAAAATGCTGTTTTATGAGCTAAAAAAATGTGCGCTCTTAGTTCAAGCAATTTACAAGGTAGGTAGTTTCAGTCATTATCGGTCCGTGCACAGTTCGGCCAATTCAATTTTGCATTTTTTCCACAGTAATTGAAAAATCATATTTTGTGTACGTCAAGGGTTTGTTGTTTATTTTTGAACTGGCAATGTAACGTAACTTGGACCAAACAACGGAAATTTGCACCGATTTTTCTTTTTCCTCTTTTCAACTTTATTCAAAGTTTTGAAAATATGATTTTATTACCCAAAACAGCCTTTTTGGACATTTTAAAGTACATTCTTCTTGTCCTTTCAATTAACAGCCTAACCTTCAAACTAAATAATAATTTGCAGAGTACTTCTGATCATGGCTCAGAATACATGGCTGAACAGAAGCACTACTGGTGTGGAAAAACATGTGCTCTCACTGGGGGAACACTCACCTCTACTTATAACCTCATATGTAACTATATCACAGTGACTGCTGTATTTTATTAATATGCGATGGAAAACACTTGCAGTAATCATTTTTTATGTGCACCCTCAGACAAACCATGTAGTGGGTCTTATAAAATCATAATGATTAACAAACTGTGCTCTGTACATGTGTGCTATGGCATACTTTTCTCTACAAAATAAATCACAAAACCAAGCCCAACTGAATAAAGGGCCTTTGCAGCATTTCGGGCCTTATTTTATTTTATTCGAGGTTTTCATAAATTAATTTAAAAGCATGCAACCTGCAAATCCAAGGCAAAATTGATTACACAAAACAGCCTTTTGGACATTTTTTTGTAATTTTTCTGTTTTCTACAAAAAATAGAAAATTAAAATAATGGGATAGCCTCGTTGAGTTGTTTTATTTTTCCATTTTTCCAATTTTTTGGAAAAAATGGAAAAATGAAAAAATGACTTTGTTGTCTTTATTGTTGCATTATTCTATATTTAGACGTAAGAACAGAACAAGGAAAAAACAGGCTTTACCGTTCATCGATTTCTCATTTATTCATTGTTTTGGGATCAAATCTTGACGGAAAAAAATGACTTGGATTTCATCCCTTCCCAATATGAAAGACAAAAGTATTCTCGAGCGAATACTTGTCCCGCCTGGGCTAAAACGAGACGATAGTCATGGATGTTCATCTGCACGGGTCCGCAAATGATCTCAGAACCGCACGCGATCCCCAAACTATACCGCAAATGATACCAGGACCGCAAATGATCCCGAAAAAAAGTAAGGAATGGCATGGAGGGTGGAATAGTCTGACTAGAGAATTAATGTGAAGAGCCCTTATTTTTATTAAAACCGCTTTAGATCATGGCTCACAACAGGTTTCTGCCTCATTACAGTTTTCCAGAAAGACTGAATTTTGTTTTTTACCACGCTGTTATAAATTTGCCACATTTAATCATCGGATACAATCATCACAAACTAAATCGGACGCAATTCTTAACTGATTGTGACCAGGGGCCCATTTCTTGAACCCTGCGAGCGGAGTCTCTTTCGGGTCTGCCAGCGGCCTTGATTCATGGACATTTCGTTTTGAGCATGCATGAGTTAAAATTTCAAATAAATTCTGGTGTCAGTCACGCGTGACCAGTAACTGCAAAAGCACGAAACGAAAACAAGAAGTCGGGATATTCAAACAACTCTGGCAAACACACGCAGGGTTCGAGAAACGGGCCCCTGGTATCAATCAGTTAAGAATTGCGTCAAAGTTAGTTTTTGATGATTGTATCCGATAATTAAATGTGGCAAATTTATAACAGCGTGGTAAGAAACAAAATTCAGTCTTTCTGGAAAACTATAATAATCCATGAATTAAAGTGATTTTAATAAAAATAAGCGCTCTTGACATTAATTCTCTAGCCAGATCATTCCACCCTCCACGCCATTCGTCACTTTTTTCGGGATCATTTGCGGTACAGTTTGGGGATCGTTTGCAATTCTGGGATCATTTTCGGACCCGTACAGATGAACATCCATGACTGTTGTCTCGTTTCAGCCCGGGCTGGGGAAGTTTTCCCCTTGAGAATACTTTTGTCTTGCATATTGGGAAGGTGTGAAATCCAAGTCATTTTTTCCGTCGTTAAAATTTGATCTCAAAACAATGAAAAAATGAGAAATCGATGGACGCTAAAGCCTGTTTTTTCCTTGTTCTATTTTACGTCTAAATATAGAATAATGCAACAATAAAGACAACACAGTCATTTTTTCATTTTTTCATTTTCTCCAAAAAATTGGAAAAATAAAACAATTCAACGAGTTGAAAAGAGAAAAAAGAAAAATCGGTGCAAATCTCCGTTGTTTGGTCCATTTTACTTTATATTGCCAGTTTAAAAATAAACGACAAACCCTTAAACGCACACAAAATATTATTTTTCAATTATTGTGGAAAAAATGGAAAATTGAATTGGCCTAAATGTGCACGGACCCTTAATGTTTTGTTTTTAATCTCGTGTTTAAATTGACTAAATGAGGAGCAATCAAAACAATAAAAAATGGGAATTCGTGTCCCTTCAATTCCTTGATATTTTGGTAGTCCATCCAAGGGAACTACTGGCAAAAAAAAGTTTTCAATTTGCCTTGGATTTGCAGGCTGCATGCTTAAGTTTATGAAAACCTCGAGTAAAATAAAATAAGGCCTGAAATGCTGCAAAGGCCCTTTATTCAGTTGGGGCTTGGTTTTGTGATTTATTTTGTAGAGAAAAGTATGCCATAGCACACATGTACAGAGCACAGTTTGTTAATCATTAAGATTTTATAAGACCCACAACATGGTTTGTCTGAGGGTGCACATAAAAAATGATTACTGCGAGTGTTTTCCATCGCATATTCATAAAATACAGCTGTCACTGTGATATAGTTACATATGAGGTTATAAGTAGAGGTGAGTGTTCCCCCAGTGAGAACACATGTTTATCCACACCAGTAGTGCTTCTGTTCAGCCATGTGTTCTGAGCCATGATCAGAAGTACTCTGCAAATTATTATTTAGTTTGAAGGTTAGGCTGTTAATTGAAAGGACAAGGGGGATGTAGTTATCAAGAAGAATGAAAAGAGTGCTTTATTGCATGTCTTTGAAGAATTTCCTCGTCACAGCCTTTCTTGAAAAGTGTCCAGCATCCATAAACAAGTTCTAGTATAAACGTATCAGTCATCTTGCTTTGGAAAAAGTGTTTCATGTAGAGAATTAAAAATTAGGATGAATAGAACTGACAGCATGTTCTCTGCTGTTTAGAGAGATGTGCAGTGGCTCAACAATTGGAACAATGGACAGAAGTGATGGCTTAGGGGTTATGAGGAAAGGTGTTACCTTGAGAACCAGTAGTGAATGAAGATAAACGGGCAGAGTTGTTATGTGAAACAGCCATATTTGAAGCTCTTGAAGTTCTGGATTATGATTGAATCTTAAACAATCATAGATAATTCATTTGTTTGCAGTAAAATTGACAAATGTGTTGAATTCGTCAGGCACATACAAATGGGATTCTTTGTTGCTTATAAATTCAATGTACACTTAAGATTTCACTAGGTGGAGTCACATCCTACATAATGAGATGTAAGGTGATCATCAAGTTGATATGAAGAAAAACACTCCTGATCATTAAGTTTTTGATATCTATTTATTGTGAATACAGTTGTTGACCATTTCCTCATATCTTATACTTCCGAAGGACTAACAAATTAAATTATATTTTAATTCCATACTTGTAAACGTTTAAAAAGCTTGGGGCTTGATATTAATTAAAAAAGGAATACTCTTTGGTGTGTCACTCTTAACATCGCTTTGTTCCCTAGACCTGGTGTAGTGAGAACTTACTAATTTCCTGTTGTCATTTTGTCATCAATTTTCAACTTGAAAGGTCTGATTCTTTGGAAATGAACACAGAGAAGGGGGAACTAAATTTGCTTGTAGGTGATGAGATCATTCTTACAGATTGAGAGAGGTGTACAAGGTTCACGATGGCAGCTTGTTCAAGTACAACATGAGAATCATAGACCTTGCTATGCCCTTAGACAGTGGTTACTTATTTCCGGTTCACAAATTTAGCTCCCTAGGGATTTTGGATGTGCTTAAACTCAAAACCTTAACTAGCTATTTTTCTCTAGTTCCCTGAAGCTAACACCATGTAAGATAAGTAATTTTCAAATGCTAGGTGCTCCATGCAATACACGAAACCAAGAAGAAGACTTTTAATGGTATGCATGAACGAATACACGTGATAACCTGACTTAATCTCTGTCAGAAGCTTCAAACGTTCCACAATTTCTAAAAATTTTTCCCGTGGTAAAATTATCAACTCTCTATTTTCTGGCTGTTTACTCAGACCATAATTTGGCCAAAGCTGCTGTTTTCGGCCCGTCGCTCCATTCGTTCACGTTCATGCCAACAAACTTGAAACCAAAAAAATGCAAGCTATCGTAAACTTTGGGTGTGAACATTCATTTTCATAATGGAGCTGAAATTGTTGATATTTTAACACATGTCAAACATGAACGCCCAACAGAACAGCGGAGAATACAGTGAGAGGTAAACACGCGGGTTGGAATCAAAACTAACGCGGTAAAATGTCTGTCCAGTCTGCTTATGTGTGTTTGAAGAGCCCTTCGAATTCTGCAACTTTCGCGAATAGTTATTAGTTATTCACGGAGTCAGTAATCTTTACAAGGCTTAAAGTTTTAAAGTCTTATGAAGATTACTAGGCTTATTTAGCAACAGAACGGCAACGTCAGTACTAGTGGCGATGGCGCGCGCAGAAAAAAATATTAATTCAGAATGGAGCAGACTCCACTCTTTTTTTCTCTATTCTAAATTCTCATTGGTAGTTTTGCTGCGCGCGACGTCGCCACCCGGCGTTCCCGTTCTGTTGTTAATAGGGAGCTTAAGATCTACGACCACGAGGTTGACGAAAACGCCACAAAACAATAATATCATTGGTTAAAAGAGCATAAATAATCGTGCTGCACGTGCGTCACGGATTTTAGCTCATATTTTTGCGGTTGTCTGCGTGACGACGACGTGAAATGACGAAATTTTGGGTTTTGACGACAAAGTGAGCATGCAACAGAGAATCTCTCATTCTCTATTTTCAGTATGAAACCGCCCGTACCAATTTATTTTTAGGATCCTTCGCCCACATTGTGCGACGTGAACGAGATGGAATAATCGCGAAAGACTTACAATAGAGCAAAGTTCTATTTTGAGGTGACGTTTTCGTCGACGTCGCCGTCGTAGTTCTTAAGGTCCCTAAATAAGCCTACTGACTCCGTGACAAGTTGGTTTCCCCTTATTGTTCGAAAGTACTTTGCTGTGACTTTTTGCCATAAACAGTCCAACCGTTTCTCGGTCCTTTGACACCGTCTACACGTAAGGCAAGGAAGATAAACGACACAGATAACGACACGAACTCGAAACTTTTCGCCACGGAAACCGCCATTATTTTGGCTGCTGGTAATGGGGGCCTAGCGGATATGCTCATAAAAGATCTCAAAGTCGCGCGTGCAGACAGAATGCCCCTCTGCTAATCCAATGTAAACTCTCATTCTACCTGAAGAAGGCTGGTTTGGTCAGCCGAAATATAGTGCACCACTAAAATCAAATCTACGTTGTATCGGCTCTTCCTCAAAATATTTATAATTGACCAAACTTTCGAGCAAAAATTGACAGTGCTGGCTGCAGGAATCGTGCAGAAAAGTTTACTAAGATAACAATAATTATTCGCTCTCATTTGTGAAATAGTTTGAGCTTAAATAGTTCGACTTCCTTGTTGTTTATTTTTGTTTACATTATGAATTTTTCTATAACAGTCTTATTTGAATTGTCGTTCTTGATGAATAAATTTATAAGTTCTGCAGCTATTAGAAAAAACCCTGCAATACAGTGTAACTTTAACTATTTCTGCGAGCATTAGCGAGCAGCAACACTATTCTCGACTTTCCCTTTGGGGCCTGGGCTATCTAGATATATTTATATAATAAACCGAGTCTATATCGCAGTTATTCTCGCATTTTGATTGGTTATTGCCTATGATCTATTAGAGGACGGACGCACGATTGACGTCACCATGAGCTTTTATGCGAATAAAGTTTAATTTTTTATTATATAAAACAAATAGATTCCATATTGTCGTTCAGTAATAGATCACAGATGACGTAAAAATGTGATAAGAACATGAGTGACACGCTCGGCTATCGCCTCGTGTTCCACCTTTTTGGTTCTTACCACATTTTGACGTCATCTGTGATCTATTACTGAACAGACGCACGGTAACATGGAAATTGTTAAGCGTTAAACACATCTGTTGAATGTGACTGTCGTTCGGTGACGATGATTTTGAGGATGCAGTATAATTATATCAGCGGCGGTAGCTGTTGAATTGTGCGTGCGCAGCCCGCGATCTATTCAAGAGCTTGAGAGTTCAATAGCCGACCAGCGGGTAAGTTTTTATAGCTCTTTTTGAACTGATCTATCATGTCGAATGCAATACCATCAATCGCTGGAAATATTCATCAAGGTCACGAACGATTTCGTGACGTTTCCAGGGGAAGACAATGCTCTTTTATGAGTTTTTCAGCGCTGTTGTGTGCACAATCATGTCTAGTGCGGCACTGGGATACTGCTACAGTTGACCAAATTTCAGATTTCCCAACCTCAAAACACCGAAAATCTGAAGATTGATGCAAAAAAATTTGTCTATATGTCCCCGACTTTTGAAGACCTTCTTTGTAAGCCAATCACTCACAAATGCTATATCTCTTTCTTTAAATTCTTCCATCTCGTTCAAACACGTATTTTATGGCATTTAGCGAATTCGGCGCCCGAAAAAATATCATTTGAAACCTGACTCTTATGGCCCCCTCTTCCGGTCGAATTCCCCACTCCCCGGGCACAGAAGATAGTCAAATTCCCGAGGTTTGCCCAGGACGTGGGTGGGGGGTGGTTGGTGGGGAGTGTTGAAGTTTCGATTTGATCGGCGAATAATTTACTTTTTACTTAAAACATGTGTGGACCTTAACAACACAGAAATAAATTTTATTTTCACAGCTTCAATACTCACAGCTTAAGTCCAGCCAGCTGAACGCAGTGCTCAGCATTATATGCAGTAGCTGCCTTTTTGGAACTATCCAATAGTTCATCAGGTTCATCAGCAATTTCCGCCATTTTGAAAACGCGATCAAAATGTGAGAGACTGGTAATGATGACCTAATTTGGAACAGATGTTCTATATATGGTCATCGACGACAGTCTGTGATGGACTGTGTTTCCAGAGAACAGATGGATGAAGAACTGAACAGCTTAATTGGTTTATTAAGTTTAACTACGAATTTGTACAGAATTGGCGCAAGAAACTCACCTAATTAAGCAAGCTTAAGGTGAAATCATAAAAAAACAATTATTCTTTCAGCTTGTGCCTCCATGTATCGTGAGATTTGCCTGTCCGTCGTGAGACCGTGAGATTGAACAGAAAATCGTGAGACGTGAGAGGCCTGAAATTTTAATCGAAGGAAAAAGCATGTACTTGAGTGTACTTGAAAGTTAAAATATTTCAGATACAGAGATGTTGTCCCTGGTTTATCTGCCAAATCAAGCGCCCACTGAAGTCACAAAATCGCCTGCCGAAGCAAACAGTTCCAACACAATCGCCCTTTGAGGCAAACAATTTAAGGCAATCGCCCGTTGACGCAAACAATTCAACATTTAAATTTAAATTGAGAAATACAGTGCTGGGAGATTACATGAGATCGCAGCGCATGCGCCAACTCAGTCTTCAAAGGCTTAATGTGAGTGACTCACAGGTACCAACAAAGAGTGCGTTGGGAGGGCATGTAATCCCCCAGCACTTTATAACTCGGTAGAATCTCAATTAAACTTCAACTTACAGGTAAGTCTCGTTTAATTTTACTATTCTACCTCGTTATCGTGCTGAGATCACATGAGATTTTGAAGCAACACGAAGCATAATCAACATAAGCATAATCAACAAAACATTTATTACAACTGTGTGTTACTTACACTGCTGAGTATCTCGTCAGCAAATTTGTTCTCTTTAACAACAGGCTTGTTATAAAATTTCGCGAATGTAGACTCTGAGGACCATCCAGCATAAAAATACAAGGATTTCCAGGTAATTGTAAATGCATCCACAAAACACGAGGCTGGGTCAGGTTTCCATGAGACAAACTTGGGGAGCTGTGTATTAAGTCTAGTTGCAAATAAATCAATTTCTGGGGTACCCCAGTGAGTGGTAATCTGAGAAAAAAATCTGCCTTTTTAGGGTCCATTTAGTTCGGTCATTGAACAACCGAGACTCTTTGTCAGCCTCGGTATTTTCCACTCCAGCTATGTGAGTTGCAGTTAACCAAGTGTTGTTGTTTACACAGCAATCCCATACGTCATATGCAATTTGGTTACAACGTGGGGATTTTGTGCCCCCCATAGCGTTGATGTATGTCACAGTGGTTGTGATGCCACAAAGTAGTTTGACATGTTTATTCTTTAGTCTGTCACCGAACGCCTGCACAGCAAAATGAACAGCCTTTAGTTCTAGCTCATTGATGTGTAACTGGCTTTCCGGAACGGACGATAAGCTTTGGGTAGTGTCACCATCCAAATACACGCCCCACCCCTTTTTTGAAGCATCAATTTTACGTTCAAGGACCGGATTTCCACGTGAAATTGGATTAAAAGCCTTATCTACATTTTTAATCCACCAAGAGAGTTCACCCTAATGTTTTCTGAGGGCCAAGTTCTTTTCTATTTCTAAATTCATGTAGTGAAGCTGGCCAAATTGTACTCCAGGTAGGCAAGATACAAGCGTGCCCACTAAATGGGCGAGCTCTGTAATTATAGAATGACTTTTGAGTAGCAAGTGTTTGCAAATAGATTTTACT
>NC_090875.1:40456505-40459005 GCF_036669935.1 Montipora foliosa
GCATCAATCGCACCAGGGGAGCCGCATTCGGCATTGTTGAACGTAAAAAACCAACGATTGCAGATTGGGTTGGATCCGCTGATCCTTATATTCCCGGAGTAGTAGACATGGAGGAGAGTGTTACTGTGACACTTGTGGAATGTACATGTCTGTTGAGACAATTTTATGATACGGTCAAGAAGATAATGCACTTTGTCAATCCAAAACGTCAACCTCCTCTCAGTAGACTACAAGTTGTCCCTCTTTCGCTTAGTTCGTCGGCGGTGACGCGAAAGAAAACCGCGAGAAAGAAATGGCCATGTGAAATCCTTGGGGCGAGACGCGCCCCCAGGAGTTCGCACTGCAAAAATGAGTTATGGGCACCCACTAAGAACTTCCACTGTGCTCTAAGATCTGTTTTTCTATACAAATGAAAGAAAGTGATTAAAATACAACACAGACCTTTGGAAGGCTATTATCTCCAGCAATGACGTTTACTAAAGAGTTGGATTGTCCCTTAATTTATGTCTCGTCGCCTCAATATGGTTTCAAGGCAATTTGTTTAAATTCCCCTTCCCACCCTTGCCATATGTTGTCAATTCTCCTTCCCCCCATCCACCACTGATGTCACGCTTCTCCCCCTGTACATACTCGTCAAATTCCCAGGGTGTACTCGTGGGAATGTTGATATAGGCTTTTCAGATACTGATACAATGATACAATGATATTACATTCAATTGCATATTGTCACTAAGGAAATTTAAGTGATAAACAAGCGTGACGGATAATTTAACGATCTCGTATGTATATAGTGTTTCAACGGCATTTTATTCTTTTTTTATTCTTTTTAACTTTTGATTTGCTTATCCAGTAGCTATTTCACGTTATGTCATCATTTAAAATCTTCTTCAATTTTTTCATAACATGTATATATACATTCTTAGTTTATGTTCGCCACAATTCATGGATTTGCAGGAGAGAGGATCAGAACTTTCGTCCCAATTGACACCTAACTCCTATATCCATAGATCAGACCACAACACTGTAAAATCTATGCCGTACTCTTCTCGAATACTGTATGGGTTCTTTAACGTCCCACAGAATTTACACCCCAGGGTTATGAGACGGGACCTCCGGCTTCTTGCTCTTATCCGAGAAGACTTGAAAGTTAACCATTCGCAGATGTCGTTACAAAAGGAGCACTTACTCCTTAGTTATTTAAAGACCCTGAGTGTTGGTCCGGCCGGCGGTGCTCAACCAACTGAGCCACCGGTGCTGTAAATTCGTTAGATCTCCAAACGTACCTTGGCCAGCCGAAAGATCGTTTAAAAATACATTTTCGCGTTGTTTTATCAGTCGTGCAATATATGTGGGTTATTGACCAAGTCTGAGGTCGAGATGGCTGGATATTGGCCAAGTTCTCTTTTTGCGTGTTTATAGAGGGAGGCAAAGTCGAGGTCCATAAACACGCAAAAAAAGAACGAGGCCATGCAATATTCAGCCATCTTGACCGCACAAGCTTGGTCAATAAAGGATTTATTATATGGGATAAAACACCATAAAATGATCTTTGACTTGCGGGACCAAGTGAGTAATCCCGAGCGGGTTGTATCTTATAATTGCTGCAAATTAACGACATCTGAATTGGCTGTGGCATTTTATACATTGATCGCTTTATTATTGCTGAGTTTTAAATCATTATTCATTACCACCCTTCCGTCTTTTTTTTTTTAATAAGGTGATAAATCAACGAAACCACCTGCTTGAGATACTTTTTGGTTGACATAGGCCTTATTAACGGGTTCATTTAAATCATTTGGATTTCTATAACTAATAATTTTATCTCCACCCATATTAATGTCTTTTTATCCAATTTTTTCTTGAGTTCATTGTTTACATATTCACGATTAACAGCAGAAGTTTTATTTACTGTATTTTGAATGTTATAAATACTGTTTCCGTTTAGATCAATATCTCCTTCCATTGTACCCCCTGTTTCATGTAAATAGTTACTCAGCTCATTGTTTAATTGAGTGAAATTGATTGCTTGATGACCTGTTGTTGCTTCTTTCACAGTATTAATGTTATGGTTTTTCATGTCAAGATTGTTTGTCAAACCACTTTTTAAAATAAAATTATTCAGCTCTGTTTTATCAGCTTTTAACAACATAGAGTTATCAATATAAAAATTATTTACCACATCGTTATGATGAATAGGATTTTGTAAATTGCTGGATTCTGAGCTTCTATTTTACCATCAACAACATTAAGATCAAAATAAAAAGCTTCTAGTTGAAGCATCTGCTGTATTATGTCTACCAGGTGCAACATTTTCAATCTTCTATTATTCAAATTTAGCAATCCAGTCATTCTATCGCTTCCATCTTTTTGAAATCATCAGTTAAATCAGCTGGTGTACTAGGCAAATCACCTCCGTTTGCTTTTACATGGTCATAAATCTGCTTTTTGGTCAAAACATCACTATCATTTCATCCTGGCTGTAAATTAGTTAATTTTTTAC
>NC_090875.1:40466505-40479005 GCF_036669935.1 Montipora foliosa
AAACATTTTGGAGGCATTTATTCAAGAGATGATCCTCCAAAACAAATTTTAAAAGAATGTGGCATAATAAATTTAGATACAATGATTGAACAAGGCACACATTGAGTTTGTTATCGAAATATTGATAAACACACAGAATATTTTGACTCTTTTTGTTTAAAAATGCCGAAAGAAGTCAAAACTTATCTTAATACAAGCAACAAACAAATAATATATTCAGGAGATGAAATTCAAGAAAAATTAAGTGTTTTATGTGGATATTGGTGCCTTTATTACTTATTGGAAAGACAAAATGGAAAAAGCATGTTAGAAACAATCCATAATACCAAATTTGACATGAATGATCAATGGGTCAAGAATCGTTTTATAATCAATTATTTCAAAAATATGTAATTTATATATTTAACAAAATGAAATCATATTGCGTTAAACAGAAAAAAACAAACTTAATGTGTTGACCCTTCAGGTTATAACACAGCTAAAATGGTACACTAATGTTCTTTTGTACTTGTGCTGAATGCGGAATAAGAAAAACAAGATTTGTTAAAAATCAGGGAAACTAATCAGCCAGTCAGAGACGGCTGGCAAAGGGATTTTAAGGGATGTTGGTAATACAGGAGCAGAATTATTTTTAACCAAAGGAGTACCCTTATCTTGGTAAGAAAGCTATTGAAATGGGAAGATACTATGGATCAGAAGCTTTGAGAGACCAAAAATTACAGCGAAAAATGATTAATTATGGTGCGAACAAATTGAATCCTCTTGTAAGTAAAGTTGGTTCAGAAGCTCTTAATCAATTTTCGACAAAAATACGACCAATAAAAAGATATAGAACAAACAGAAAAGACCTTGATGGTGGTGCTATTGATATTCAAAAACATCTATCAAAGCTTGGAGAATTGCATTTAAGAACTCCAACTGGTAAAAAATACAATTACTGTGGACCTGGTACAAAACTAGAAGAAAGAATAGTGGTGATCCAAAATATCGTGATCCTATCAATGAATTAGATGCTATTTGCCTGCAACATGATATAGCATATAGTCAAGCTGGAAATGATTTATCTAAAAAGCATGAAGCTGATGATGCCATGGTCAAATCAATAGGAGATAACCCTTTTAGTCAAAGACCATGGTTTTCAGCACCAGTCAAGTATACTATGCAAGCTAAAAAATCACTAGGTCTTGGTGTTAAGGCAAAAAACGTAAAAAGCCGTCCAGTAAAGAAACGAAAATTTACTCGGCGGCGGGTTATCTCAAATCATATCGATGAAATATGCCTGTGCACATAGTTGAAATGCAGCAATTTAGTAAATGGAACAAAGGATACAAATATCTTCTTGTGGTAATAGATGTTTTCAGTAAATATGGTTGGATTGTACCATTGAAAAATGAACAAGGAGAGATTGTTAAAGAAGCATTTCAAAGCATTTTTAAAGATGGTAGAAAACCTCAGTTTTTATGGACTGATAAAGGAAGTGAGTTTTATAACAAACATGTGAAAGATCTCTTAGCTAAGAATAAAGTAACTCTATATTCAACAGAAAATCAAGAAAAATCATCATTAGTCGAAAGATGGAATCGTACGATTAAAAACAAAATGTGGAAACAGTTTACTATACAAGGTAATACACAATATTTAGACATGCTTCCTAAAATATTAAAACAGTATAATAACACTGAACAAAGTTCAATAAAAATGACACCAACAGAAGCTTCAAATAAAAAGAATTAGCAAATATAAAAGAAAGACTTTTCACAAAGGTTACTCACCAAATTGGACTGAAGAAATATTCACAGTTGATAAGATCCAATACACTAATCCAATCACTTACAAACTAAAAGATCTCAATGATGAAGAGATTCAAGGCAGTTTTTATGAGCCTGAATTATTAAAAGCCAAACAAGATTTATTTAGAATTGACAAAATTATAAAAAGAGATTATAAAAAGAAACTAGCTTTGGTAAAATGGAAAGGATACAGTGAGGATTTTAATAGTTGGATAACAATGAAAGATTTGACGAATATTTAAAAATAAAATATATTGAATTATTTTATAAATGGAATACAGATTAGTTAACAATTATTGGACGAGGTTGAGCAAAATATCGTGATTTGTCAGTGTCGAGCAGATCAATTATTTGCCGAGGCCGAAGGCTGAGGCAAGTAATTGATCTGCGAGACACTGACAAATCACGATATTTTGCGATAACCGAGGTCAGTAATTGTTTTATCATTCGATCACCGAGTTTGTTTTTTGTTTTCGTTTCCGAGAAGCCGTAGGTTTCCTTCTCTGCATAATCATATTTGTAGACTTCAAATTGTACTTACAGTAAAACGTTTAATAGTCTAGGCATCAACAAAGCTGAAGAATTTCACAGTTTTCAAAGTGTATCCCGACAAGTGAAGTTTTGGCGTAAAGCTCGCCATTCTTTTTTCTGGCGTCAGCATAAAATCTCTTCGGTACATATGCATTGGCAAACCTGTCCTTCGCGTCAATGACACGAGTGACTCTTCGTCTACCTTTCTTTTCTCCAGATACTTTCGAAATATGTTGAAATTTTGT
The DNA here is from genome assembly GCF_036669935.1 of Montipora foliosa. Lineage (NCBI taxonomy): Eukaryota > Metazoa > Cnidaria > Anthozoa > Scleractinia > Acroporidae > Montipora > Montipora foliosa. The sequence goes on from NC_090875.1 coordinate 40,469,072, forward strand.
TCCTTTCTCATATTCTCACTGTTCTTTCGATCAAATAAAGATGTCGAATCATTCTCTGACAGCTCGGGGAATCGATCTGCCATTTTCTCACAAGAGCGTGATTTCAATTGCGCATGAGCAGAATATTATTTGCAGCAAAACACTTATTTGTAGGCAGTTATTTGCAGGTCACGTGGTGGCCTCTCAGGTTGTAATTAGAGTAATACTGAGTGAAAAGAAGTTGAAGATAACTTGGGTCATGTCCATTCATTAAGGCTTTCCGTTTCTTTCGTCGAATTGATAGCCTCTGCCAGTTAAGGGTGGTTAGGAGGTGGTTCGAGCTCGTATCAAAAGGCAATTTTGTAAATACTCTAGCTGCACGATTCTGCAATTTTTGGAGCTTATCACTCAGGTTGCCACTAAAACAGTCCCAAACCGGGCTGCAATAATCGAAACATGGCAAAATCAGAGCATCATAAATTTAAATGGCAGTTTCTTTTGGAATAAAGGGTCGCACCCGTTTCAGGGCACCTATAGCTGGGGATACTTTCTTGCATATTTCTTCAACTTGTTTGCACCAAGTAAGTTGAGCATCCATGGTAACGCCCCACGACTTCATTTTGGACAGATAATCTCTGCCTTGACCCAATAATCATAAGCTTAGTTTTGGCAACATTTAAACTAACCTTGTTGGCTTTCAGCCAGCAACTCAGTTTACTTAGTTCAGGGATCAAGGATTGTTTAAGTTCCGTTAACCTTTTAGTTGAATGACTCACCTCTATGACACCTTGATCTTTGCCGTCCTCTCTCTTCCAAGTACACTCTTTAAATGAGCGGGCAAGTGTATGATAGCACAACGAATTAAGAACCAACAGGCACAGTGCAATGTGTAGGGCAGTGTTGTGAGCCATGGCAGTCTGTCAAATAAAGACGAAACAACAGTTTTGACCGATATGCAAATACTATTTTCTTACACCTCAACAGAACAACATGCTCTAGAGAAGTACTAGGAGTATACTATTAGACCGTTTATGTGTACAATCTATTCATGTTATGATATCAGCGTGGAATAGTTTTTAGCGTGTCGGTTTTTCTTTAGGCGAATGCATTTATAATTGCACTAATTGTTGTGTTGAAGAAAATTCTCTCCTGTGTTTTGTGGGGGATCAGAAATTCTGAATCCTCCCATGTGTTCATAAGGGGAACAGAAATTCTGAATCCTCTACTGTGTTTTGTGGGGGATCAGAAATTCTGAATCCTCCCATGTGTTCATGGGGGGATCAGAAACTCTGAATCCTCTACAGTGTTTTGTAGGGGATCAGAAATTCTGAATCCTCTACTGTGTTTTGTGGGGGATCAGAAATTCTGAATCCTCTCCTGTGTTCATTGGGGGATCAGAAATTCTGAATCCTCCCCTGTGTTTTGTGAGGGATCAGAAATTCAGAATTCTCTCCTGTGTTCATGGGGGGATCAGAAATTCTGAATCCTCTCCTCTGTTTTGTGGGGGATCATAATTTCTAAATCCTCTCCTGTCTTCATGAGGGGATCAGAAATTCTGAATCCTCTCCTGTGTTCATTAGGGGATAAGAAATTGTGAATCCTCACCCGTTTTCTATGGGGAAAATCTCTCGAGACACGAAATTCAGAAGATCATTTGGCTTCTCATGCGTGGCTCAGACATTAGAATGGAGTTCGGGTAAAGAATAAGAAGTTGCTTGGAGGAATTTTGTGATTCCTTGCAAACCGAGAAACTTTCCCTGTAAATTTTAACGCAATTTTAAGATTCAGAGTAAACTAGAGAGAACCCTCCCTGGAATTAAGTGGCGATTATGAATTTCCGTGGAAGGTCCACATTTCATTTTCTGCCAATTTTACACTAATTTCGGACGAAACTTTAAAACCTGTATCATAAAAAAAGCTGTTTTCCGAGACAGGTTTTTATTTTACAAGGAAAAAAACAGCCATTTTTGAGGTGATTCTCAGTAATTGTTCCGAATTTTCCTAAATTGGAATACCACATTTTAGTTTGGAACGCGTTATAGACGGTTCGCTTTTCGTGATGGATTATTGTAATGCACTCCTCAATGGAGCAAATAGTTATTATTCGGCTTCAACACTGAAATCGTAAGTTGAACGTGATTCACTGATTGTGCGTTTCGTTGTCCTGTTATTCAAGTCGTCATTATAACTGACAAACATACCGTCTCCAAACCTGAATGTTACCCGGTTGCTGTCTTCTTTCCGCCCTACTAGTCTGAATAACACGAACCTACTATTGAAAGCACCTTTTAATTAAGGCGAGACACACTAGGCGACAAGTCGCAGCGACACGATGTCTGTTCGGTGCCAAACAATTCACTGGCGCAAAAATGTCTGATTGGATCTAATTAAACAGGGCTGCCATCGGGCATATTTAAATGAGATCTCCCTCGCTAAAAAACACCTTTTTTTAGGCCTGTAAAACCGACGGTTGCTCTGAGAGTGTTTGAGTGGAAATTCGGTCTTGAGCTTGGCTGGCTAATCAATTAACATGTTGGTTTCAATTCAGATGTTGAAAATATTTAAAAGTTGGTACGCATTGCGTACCTGTGTTAGTGCAGTAACTTGGCACATTGCTTTATTCCATAACCGCCAACTGAGCTGCGTTTAGTTTCCCGGGGACGCATTATGTAAAATAGTAAACCCACAAAGATTGAAGAAAATAACTGGGAATCAAGAAACATTGGATTAAGGCTTGAGATGAGGTTCAACTTCTTTTTCACAGAAAATCAAAGCCTGTACACTGAGCGTCTGACACTTCCACGACAAAATTTCGATGCAATTAAGTCCTATCCGGCGGGGTTAGTATCTGGATGGGAGACATCAAAATATACAACTTGATGCAAGAAACATATATGTAGGACCAAAAATTATATTTTAGAGTAAAGCCAGTTGTTCATTTGCGCGCCAGTTTGCAGTTTGCTCCGAGAAAATTGCAAATTTTTCAAATTTCCACTTGCTGCCAGCTGTTAACGTTCCCTTGTAGAGTCAGGCATTTGGACCCGTTCAAAACAACCTTGATCTCTAACTTTTACAATATAAATTTATGGCATAATCACTCTACATTAGGTAGGATTTGCGATGTTGTGCAAAAATCAATTCTTAAATGACAAATCCACAATGTATCGCCGGCGTGATTGTTTGCAAGCATTGAGTTATCGCAAGTTCTGTGAAAACTCAGGGGCACCCAACGATAATCGTCGGGGAAATATGTGTTCGGGACAGTCAAACGTCTCCAATAATGGTTCGGTTAAAGTTCTTGGAAGGTAACCGTTTATGTGTATAATCTATTTATGTTATGATATCAGCGTGGAATAGTTTTTAACGTGTCGGTCTTTCTTTAGGCGAATGCATTTATAATTGCACTTTTGTTGAGTGGAAGAAAATTCTCTCTTGTGTTTTGTGGGGGATCAGAAATTTTGAATCCTCCCCTGTGTTCATGGGTGATCAGAAATTCTGAATCCTCTACTATGTTTTGTGGGGAATCAGAAATTCTGAATCCTCTCCTGTGTTCATTGGGGCATCAGAATTTCTGAATCCTCCCCTGTGTTTTGTAAGGGATCAGAAATTCAGAATTCTCTCCTGTGTTCATGGGGGAATCAGAATTTCTGAATCCTCTCCTCTGTTTTGTGGGGGATCATAATTTCTGAATCCTCTCCTGTGTTCATGGGGGGATCCGAAATTCTGGATCCTCTCCTGTGTTCATTGGGGGATAAGAAATTGTGAATCCTCTTCCGTTTTCTATGGGGAAAAACTCTCGAGACACGAAATTCAGAAGATCATTTGGCTTCTCATGCGTGGCTTAGACATTAGAATGGAGTTCGGGTAAAGAATGGGAAGTTGCTTGGAGGAATTTTGTGATTCCTTACAAACACAGAAACTTTCCCTGTGAATTTTAACGCAATTTTAAGATTCAGAGTAAACTACAAAGATCCCTCCCTGGAATTAAGTGGCGATTATGAATTTCTGTGGAAGGTCCACATTTCATTTTCTGCCAATTTTACACTAATTTCCGACGAAACTTCAAAACCTGTATCATAAAAAAGCTGTTTTTCGAGACAGGTTTTCATTTTACAACGAAAAAAACAGCCATTTTTGAGGTGATTCTCAGTATTTGTTCCGAATTTTCCTAAATTGGAATACTACATTTTAGTTTGGAACGCGTTATAGACGGTTCGCTTTTCGTGATGGATTATTCTAATGCACTCTTCAATGGATCAAATAGTTATTATTCGGCTTCAACACTAAAATCGTAAGTTGAACGTGATTCACTGATTGTGCGTTTCGTTGTTCTGTTATTTCAAGTCGTCATTATAACTGACAAACATACCGTCTCCAAACCTGAATGTTACCCGGTTGCTGTCTTCTTTCCGCCCTACTAGTCTGAATAACACGAACCTACTATTGAAAGCACCTTTTAATTAAGGCGAGACACACTAGGCGACAAGTCGCAGCGACACGATGTCTGTTCGATCCCAAACAATTCACTGGCGCAAAAATGTCTGATTGGATCTAATTAAACAGGGCTGTCATCTGGCATATTTAAATGAGATCTCCCTCGCTAAAAAGCACCTTTTTTCAGGCCTGTAAAACCGACGCATGTTTTCACTGTAGGGTGCGTTTCCATGCCAGTGAGACTCTCTTTTGAGCCAAGGGTTTTACTAGCGAAATTTCTTAGGAAATTCCCAGGTTAACGCGATTCTCGGTTGCTCTGACAGTGTTTGAGTGGAAATTCGGTCGTGGAGCTTGGCCGGCTAATCGATTAACATGTTGGTTTCAATTCATATGTTGAAAATATTTAAAAGTTGGTACGCATTGCGTACCTGTGTTAGTGCAGTAACTTGGCACATTGCTTTATTCCATAACCGCCAACTGAGCTGCGTTTAGTTTCCCAGGACGCATTATGTAAAATAGTAAACCCACAAAGATTGAAGAAAATAACTGGGAATCAAGAAACATTGGATTAAGGCTTGAGATGAGATTCAACTTCTTTTTCACAGAAAATCAAAGCCTGTACACTGAGCGTCTGACACTTCCACGACAAAATTTCGATGCAATTAAGTCCTATCCGGCGGGGTTAGTATCTGGATGGGAGACATCAAAATATACAACTTGATGCAAGAAACATATATGTAGGACAAAAAATCATGTTTTACAGTAAAGCCAGTTGTTCATTTGCGCGCCAGTTTGCAGTTTGCTCCGAGGAAATTGCAAATTTTTCAAATTTCCACTTGCTGCCAGCTGTTAACGTCCCCTTGTAGAGTCAGGTATTTGGACCCGTTCAAAACAACCTTGATCTCTAACTTTTACAATATAAATTTATGGCATAATCACTCTACATTGGGTAGGATTTGCGATGTTGTGCAAAAATCAATTCTTAAATGACAAATCCACAATGTATCGCCGGCGTGATTGTTTGCAAGCATTGAGTTATCGCAAGTTCTGTGAAAACTCAGGGGCACCCAACGATAATCTACGGGGAAATATGTGTTCGGGACAGTCAAACTTCTCTAATAATGGTTCGGTTAAAGTTCTTGGAAGGTAACGTTCAGCTAGCATTTTCAAAAACTAACCGTTTATGTCTATTATCTATTTATTGTATGATATCAGCGTGGAATAGTTTTTAACGTGTCGGTCTTTTTTTAGGCGAATGCATTTATAATTGCACTTTTGTTGTGTGCAAGAAAATTCTCTCCTGTGTTTTGTGGGGGATCAGAAATTCTGAATCCTCCCCTGTGGTCATGGGGGATCAGAAATTCTGAATCCTCTACTGTGTTTTGTGGGGGATCAGAAATTCTGAATCCTCCCCTGTGTTTTGTGAGGGATCAGAAATTCAGAATTCTCTCCTGTGCTCATGGGGGGATCAGAAATTCTGAATCCTCTCCTCTGTTTTGTGGGGGATCAGAAATTCTGAATCCTCTCCTGTGTTCATGGGGGGATCAGAAATTCTGGAACCTCTCCTGTGTTCTTTGAGGGATAAGAAATTGTGAATCCTCTCCCGTTTTCTATGGGGAAAAACTCTCGAGACACGAAATTCAGAAGATCATTTGGCTTCTCATGCGTGGCTCAGACATTAGAATGGAGTTCGGGTAAAGAATAAGAAGTTGCTTGGAGGAATTTTGTGATTCCTTACAAACACAGAAACTTTCCCTCTGAATTTTAACGCAATTTTATGATTCAGAGTAAACTACAAAGATCCCTCCCTGGAATTAAGTGGCGATTATGAATTTCTGTGGAAGGTCCACATTTCATTTTCTACCAATTTTACACTAATTTCCGACGAAACTTCAAAACCTGTATCATAAAAATGCTGTTTTCCGAGACAGGTTTTCATTTTACAACGAAAAAAACAGCCATTTTTGAAGTGATTCTCAGTATTTGTTCCGAATTTTCCTAAATTGGAATACCACATTTTAGTTTGGAACGCGTTATAGACGGTCCGCTTTTCGTGATGGATTATTGTAATGCACTCTTCAATGGAGCAAATAGTTATTATTCGGCTTCAACACTGAAATCGTAAGTTGAACGTGATTCACTGATTGTGCGTTTCGTTGTCCTGTTATTCAAGTCGTCATTATAACTGACAAACATACCGTCTCCAAACCTGAATGTTACCCGGTTGCTGTCTTCTTTCCGCCCTACTAGTCTGAATAACACGAACCTACTATTGAAAGCACCTTTTAATTAAGGCGAGACACACTAGGCGACAAGTCGCAGCGACACGATGTCTGTTCGATCCCAAACAATTCACTGGTGCAAAAATGTCTGATTGGATCTAATTAAACAGGGCTGTCATCGGGCATATTTAAATGAGATCTCCCTCACTAAAAAACACCTTTTTTCAGGCCTGTAAAATCGACGCATGTTTTCACTGCACGGTGTGTTCCTATGCCAGGGAGACTCTCTTTTGAGCCAAGGGTTTTACTAGCGAAAATTTATAGGAAATTCCCAGGTCAACGCGAGTCTCGGTTGCTCTGACAGTGTTTGAGTGGAAATTCGGTCGTGGAGCTTGGCCGGCTAATCGATTAACATGTTGGTTTCAATTCATGTGTTGAAAATATTTAAAAATTGGTACGCATTGCGTACCTGTGTTAGTGCAGTAACTTGGCACATTGCTTTATTCCATAACCGCCAACTGAGCTGCGTTTTGTTTCCCAGGACGCATTATGTAAAATAGTAAACCCACAAAGATTGAAGAAAATAAATGGGAATCGAGAAACATTGGATAGATTGCATTGTGAAGTCATAAGAGTGCTCAAACTGCAAGCAGTGAGGGAAGCATTATGCCAATAGTGAACACCTATTATGAGGCTCTCCACCCAATCTAGAGAGTGCTCAAACTGTATGAACAGTGAGCGTATACAATGTGCCCTCCCTCCCTCCCTTTATATATATTTGCTCCCTGTAGTGCTGGGTCCAAATTTGCAATTGCCCTAAGAGTTAGGGTTTGGGTTAGGGTTAAAAGTATGTATACATGACGTGTATACATGGAGGATCTCGGACCCGCAACCCACGACTCATGACCCACGACTCTTTTCCACCCTCGCTGATTAGACGCTCTTAACCAGATTTATGTTCATTAATCAAAGAGAGTATTAAAGCAAATACACTGAATGACTGAGGCGCAAATTTGGTGAAAGGTACTGTGGGTTTACAAAGAAAATATCAAATTTAGTTTGGACCATCGAATTTATTGCACTGGTCGAACATTTTATTCTACGGACTTAACTGATTAGAGTGTAATGTGAAGTGCTAGTTTTGTACCCCATATGAACCATGTGAGCGTTAGCGTTACTAATGGAAATGGGCCCACACAAGGATAGAGGACGAGATATCTATTTGCATGCAGTAGGTTCATAACACAAAGAAAATGATTGCAAAAGCAATTCCAATGAGTAATTCCACTTATACGGCATGGATTCTGTTTCTTACGCTAGTGCTTTCGATTGTTTCAATAACAATGGAATTAAATGGGCTGACGTGACAGTTTGTCCATGCGCAAAGACGTGAAACTTTCCATTTCAGCAAAGACGACGTTGACTAATTTAATAAGCAAAAACGAAGGCGTCACAGGCGCCGATCAGTTAAAGTCACCGAAACGCCCTCTTTGAGTTTTGGCTGAATGCAAATTTCAGTCTGAGGTTTGCCGTTTTCCGTATACGCGTTGCTAAAAGGGAGTTTAACAAGCAAAGACAACTCCACAAAGCAAGAATATAATTGGTTAAAAACGGAAAAATACTAGTGCTGCATTCCGTGTATTTCTTTGCTATACTCCACAAAACAACAACAACAACATCAAATCAACTAATTTTATGTTTTGAGGACAACGTGAGCATATAACTATAAACCATTTATTTTCTATTTCTCCTTTAAAACCGTTCTTTCCCATCCAGTTACAGGATAGTTCGCCCGTAAGGTGGAATAATCGCATTGCCTACGCCGTAGCCGTCGTCATTCGCTTTCAAGGAAACGTGGTTCCCAGGCTCTCTCTCTCTCTCTTTTCCTCCCTTGTCGTCCTCGACCACAAGGGAGGAAAAGAGAGAGAGAGAGAAAGAGCCTGGGAACGAGGCTAATTTTAGGGTGCCGCAAACAAGGAGATATTGCTGTGGAAACATTGTTTCCCGAAATGTTTCCTCGGCACGCAAACAAGGAAACATTTGCTGAGGAAGCAAATTTTGCTTGCGCAACAAATGTTTCCCGTGGCCACGCGCAAACGAGAAAACATTTTCTTCTTTTCTTCGGCAACGTTTCCGCAACATTGTTTTCTCGTTTGCGGGTGCCTGTAGATCTACGACGACGGCGCCGACGAAAACGTCACCTCAAAATACTAACTTTGCAATAGCGAAGATATCGTTGACGTCACCTATTGTCATCAATGTGCCAACCAGAGCCTCATTGGCTGTTGAAACAAAAGGTCTTTTGTTTCTGTGGCTGGCAGATTTGAATAACAATAGCAATGTTTGTGAACAGATATGTTCCCTATATCCTACGTTTTTCGAGGTTAGTTCATCTCGTTCGCGTTCGTACAATGTGGGCAAAGTGTCCTAAAAATTAATTGGAACGAGCGGTTTGATAGTAAAAATAGAGAATGAATATTCACTTTTATGTGCTCTCGTTGTCGTCAAAACCTCAAATTTGGTGATTTGACGTCCTTGTTGTGCAGAGTACCGCACGAATATGTGCTAAAATGCGTGTGCACGTGCAGCACGACTATTTTCCCTCGCAACAATTCGACGCAACATCTTGTATTATTGTTGGGCAAAACATGTTGCATACATTTGGCCACCCTGTTGCGATATGGTGCAACATGTTGGATGATATTGGATCAAATTTGAAAACGGTCAAATTTTTCGTGCAATATTTTGGATGTTTGCATGATGTTGTATCGTTTGGCCACGTTCACGCAACATTGTTGAACTAAGACATATGCGCTAGGTCCACTTGTCGCTCGTCAAGGGCCTGGGACACATAAGCATCGACGTGTTGCGTTGAAGTTGTTGAGAATGTCGTGTGCGTTTGGCCAGTCCGTTTAACACATGTCGCAACATCATGCAACAATGTTGCAAGATGTTGCGTTGAAATGTTGCGAGCGTTTGGCCAGGCCTTAAGCAGAGAGTGTGCCCATAGCTCATTTCTAAGTTTGATTTTTAGTTCGTTAGAGTTTTCTTTAACTTCAGTGTATTCACACTTGGAAAATAATGAACAAACAGCAAAATCAAGGGGAAGGCATAAGATTTTCTTTTTTCTGTTGAAATACTAACTATTCAGAATAAGCAAAAAGCGAAAAAAAGATCGTCCACATTACCATTCCAACTACGGAAATGACAACTTAGCGAATAGCAATTTGGTGACACAGAGTGTGTTTTCACAAGCTGTCCTTAGGGAGTGACAACCGGAAATTTCGTGAAAACAGTTC
>NC_090875.1:40489005-40500077 GCF_036669935.1 Montipora foliosa
CGGCCATTTTTGGCAAAGTAGCAAAGGGGGGACCAAAGGAAAATTTTCAAAAATGGCCGATTTTTTGGTCGAACTTCGGAAGGCTACAAAATAGCAAATACAAGTCGCCTGATGGCCTAATTAGTATGGATTGAAAGCTAAACTATCCTAGATTTGTGCTATGCAAAAAACCGCATGAAAAAAGACCTATTAGAGGAGAAATAACATTTTTCGCAAAAGTATCAAAATCGGCCATTTTTGGCAAAGTAGCAAAGGGGGGACCAAAGGAAAATTTTCAAAAATGGCCGATTTTTTGGTCGAACTTCGGAAGGCTACAAAATAGCAAATACAAGTCGCCTGATGGCCTAATTAGTATGGATTGAAAGCTAAACTATCCTAGATTTGTGCTATGCAAAAAACCGCATGAAAAAAGACCTATTAGAGGAGAAATAACATTTTTCGCAAAAGTATCAAAATCGGCCATTTTTGGCAAAGTAGCAAAGGGGGGACCAAAGGAAAATTTTCAAAAATGGCCGATTTTTTGGTCGAACTTCGGAAGGCTACAAAATAGCAAATACAAGTCGCCTGATGGCCTAATTAGTATGGATTGAAAGCTAAACTATCCTAGATTTGTGCTATGCAAAAAACCGCATGAAAAAAGACCTATTAGAGGAGAAATAACATTTTTCGCAAAAGTATCAAAATCGGCCATTTTTGGCAAAGTAGCAAAGGGGGGACCAAAGGAAAATTTTCAAAAATGGCCGATTTTTTGGTCGAACTTCGGAAGGCTACAAAATAGCAAATACAAGTCGCCTGATGGCCTAATTAGTATGGATTGAAAGCTAAACTATCCTAGATTTGTGCTATGCAAAAAACCGCATGAAAAAAGACCTATTAGAGGAGAAATAACATTTTTCGCAAAAGTATCAAAATCGGCCATTTTTGGCAAAGTAGCAAAGGGGGGACCAAAGGAAAATTTTCAAAAATGGCCGATTTTTTGGTCGAACTTCGGAAGGCTACAAAATAGCAAATACAAGTCGCCTGATGGCCTAATTAGTATGGATTGAAAGCTAAACTATCCTAGATTTGTGCTATGCAAAAAACCGCATGAAAAAAGACCTATTAGAGGAGAAATAACATTTTTCGCAAAAGTATCAAAATCGGCCATTTTTGGCAAAGTAGCAAAGGGGGGACCAAAGGAAAATTTTCAAAAATGGCCGATTTTTTGGTCGAACTTCGGAAGGCTACAAAATAGCAAATACAAGTCGCCTGATGGCCTAATTAGTATGGATTGAAAGCTAAACTATCCTAGATTTGTGCTATGCAAAAAACCGCATGAAAAAAGACCTATTAGAGGAGAAATAACATTTTTCGCAAAAGTATCAAAATCGGCCATTTTTGGCAAAGTAGCAAAGGGGGGACCAAAGGAAAATTTTCAAAAATGGCCGATTTTTTGGTCGAACTTCGGAAGGCTACAAAATAGCAAATACAAGTCGCCTGATGGCCTAATTAGTATGGATTGAAAGCTAAACTATCCTAGATTTGTGCTATGCAAAAAACCGCATGAAAAAAGACCTATTAGAGGAGAAATAACATTTTTCGCAAAAGTATCAAAATCGGCCATTTTTGGCAAAGTAGCAAAGGGGGGACCAAAGGAAAATTTTCAAAAATGGCCGATTTTTTGGTCGAACTTCGGAAGGCTACAAAATAGCAAATACAAGTCGCCTGATGGCCTAATTAGTATGGATTGAAAGCTAAACTATCCTAGATTTGTGCTATGCAAAAAACCGCATGAAAAAAGACCTATTAGAGGAGAAATAACATTTTTCGCAAAAGTATCAAAATCGGCCATTTTTGGCAAAGTAGCAAAGGGGGGACCAAAGGAAAATTTTCAAAAATGGCCGATTTTTTGGTCGAACTTCGGAAGGCTACAAAATAGCAAATACAAGTCGCCTGATGGCCTAATTAGTATGGATTGAAAGCTAAACTATCCTAGATTTGTGCTATGCAAAAAACCGCATGAAAAAAGACCTATTAGAGGAGAAATAACATTTTTCGCAAAAGTATCAAAATCGGCCATTTTTGGCAAAGTAGCAAAGGGGGGACCAAAGGAAAATTTTCAAAAATGGCCGATTTTTTGGTCGAACTTCGGAAGGCTACAAAATAGCAAATACAAGTCGCCTGATGGCCTAATTAGTATGGATTGAAAGCTAAACTATCCTAGATTTGTGCTATGCAAAAAACCGCATGAAAAAAGACCTATTAGAGGAGAAATAACATTTTTCGCAAAAGTATCAAAATCGGCCATTTTTGGCAAAGTAGCAAAGGGGGGACCAAAGGAAAATTTTCAAAAATGGCCGATTTTTTGGTCGAACTTCGGAAGGCTACAAAATAGCAAATACAAGTCGCCTGATGGCCTAATTAGTATGGATTGAAAGCTAAACTATCCTAGATTTGTGCTATGCAAAAAACCGCATGAAAAAAGACCTATTAGAGGAGAAATAACATTTTTCGCAAAAGTATCAAAATCGGCCATTTTTGGCAAAGTAGCAAAGGGGGACCAAAGGAAAATTTTCAAAAATGGCCGATTTTTTGGTCGAACTTCGGAAGGCTACAAAATAGCAAATACAAGTCGCCTGATGGCCTAATTAGTATGGATTGAAAGCTAAACTATCCTAGATTTGTGCTATGCAAAAAACCGCATGAAAAAAGACCTATTAGAGGAGAAATAACATTTTTCGCAAAAGTATCAAAATCGGCCATTTTTGGCAAAGTAGCAAAGGGGGGACCAAAGGAAAATTTTCAAAAATGGCCGATTTTTTGGTCGAACTTCGGAAGGCTACAAAATAGCAAATACAAGTCGCCTGATGGCCTAATTAGTATGGATTGAAAGCTAAACTATCCTAGATTTGTGCTATGCAAAAAACCGCATGAAAAAAGACCTATTAGAGGAGAAATAACATTTTTCGCAAAAGTATCAAAATCGGCCATTTTTGGCAAAGTAGCAAAGGGGGGACCAAAGGAAAATTTTCAAAAATGGCCGATTTTTTGGTCGAACTTCGGAAGGCTACAAAATAGCAAATACAAGTCGCCTGATGGCCTAATTAGTATGGATTGAAAGCTAAACTATCCTAGATTTGTGCTATGCAAAAAACCGCATGAAAAAAGACCTATTAGAGGAGAAATAACATTTTTCGCAAAAGTATCAAAATCGGCCATTTTTGGCAAAGTAGCAAAGGGGGGACCAAAGGAAAATTTTCAAAAATGGCCGATTTTTTGGTCGAACTTCGGAAGGCTACAAAATAGCAAATACAAGTCGCCTGATGGCCTAATTAGTATGGATTGAAAGCTAAACTATCCTAGATTTGTGCTATGCAAAAAACCGCATGAAAAAAGACCTATTAGAGGAGAAATAACATTTTTCGCAAAAGTATCAAAATCGGCCATTTTTGGCAAAGTAGCAAAGGGGGGACCAAAGGAAAATTTTCAAAAATGGCCGATTTTTTGGTCGAACTTCGGAAGGCTACAAAATAGCAAATACAAGTCGCCTGATGGCCTAATTAGTATGGATTGAAAGCTAAACTATCCTAGATTTGTGCTATGCAAAAAACCGCATGAAAAAAGACCTATTAGAGGAGAAATAACATTTTTCGCAAAAGTATCAAAATCGGCCATTTTTGGCAAAGTAGCAAAGGGGGGACCAAAGGAAAATTTTCAAAAATGGCCGATTTTTTGGTCGAACTTCGGAAGGCTACAAAATAGCAAATACAAGTCGCCTGATGGCCTAATTAGTATGGATTGAAAGCTAAACTATCCTAGATTTGTGCTATGCAAAAAACCGCATGAAAAAAGACCTATTAGAGGAGAAATAACATTTTTCGCAAAAGTATCAAAATCGGCCATTTTTGGCAAAGTAGCAAAGGGGGGACCAAAGGAAAATTTTCAAAAATGGCCGATTTTTTGGTCGAACTTCGGAAGGCTACAAAATAGCAAATACAAGTCGCCTGATGGCCTAATTAGTATGGATTGAAAGCTAAACTATCCTAGATTTGTGCTATGCAAAAAACCGCATGAAAAAAGACCTATTAGAGGAGAAATAACATTTTTCGCAAAAGTATCAAAATCGGCCATTTTTGGCAAAGTAGCAAAGGGGGGACCAAAGGAAAATTTTCAAAAATGGCCGATTTTTTGGTCGAACTTCGGAAGGCTACAAAATAGCAAATACAAGTCGCCTGATGGCCTAATTAGTATGGATTGAAAGCTAAACTATCCTAGATTTGTGCTATGCAAAAAACCGCATGAAAAAAGACCTATTAGAGGAGAAATAACATTTTTCGCAAAAGTATCAAAATCGGCCATTTTTGGCAAAGTAGCAAAGGGGGGACCAAAGGAAAATTTTCAAAAATGGCCGATTTTTTGGTCGAACTTCGGAAGGCTACAAAATAGCAAATACAAGTCGCCTGATGGCCTAATTAGTATGGATTGAAAGCTAAACTATCCTAGATTTGTGCTATGCAAAAAACCGCATGAAAAAAGACCTATTAGAGGAGAAATAACATTTTTCGCAAAAGTATCAAAATCGGCCATTTTTGGCAAAGTAGCAAAGGGGGGACCAAAGGAAAATTTTCAAAAATGGCCGATTTTTTGGTCGAACTTCGGAAGGCTACAAAATAGCAAATACAAGTCGCCTGATGGCCTAATTAGTATGGATTGAAAGCTAAACTATCCTAGATTTGTGCTATGCAAAAAACCGCATGAAAAAAGACCTATTAGAGGAGAAATAACATTTTTCGCAAAAGTATCAAAATCGGCCATTTTTGGCAAAGTAGCAAAGGGGGGACCAAAGGAAAATTTTCAAAAATGGCCGATTTTTTGGTCGAACTTCGGAAGGCTACAAAATAGCAAATACAAGTCGCCTGATGGCCTAATTAGTATGGATTGAAAGCTAAACTATCCTAGATTTGTGCTATGCAAAAAACCGCATGAAAAAAGACCTATTAGAGGAGAAATAACATTTTTCGCAAAAGTATCAAAATCGGCCATTTTTGGCAAAGTAGCAAAGGGGGGACCAAAGGAAAATTTTCAAAAATGGCCGATTTTTTGGTCGAACTTCGGAAGGCTACAAAATAGCAAATACAAGTCGCCTGATGGCCTAATTAGTATGGATTGAAAGCTAAACTATCCTAGATTTGTGCTATGCAAAAAACCGCATGAAAAAAGACCTATTAGAGGAGAAATAACATTTTTCGCAAAAGTATCAAAATCGGCCATTTTTGGCAAAGTAGCAAAGGGGGGACCAAAGGAAAATTTTCAAAAATGGCCGATTTTTTGGTCGAACTTCGGAAGGCTACAAAATAGCAAATACAAGTCGCCTGATGGCCTAATTAGTATGGATTGAAAGCTAAACTATCCTAGATTTGTGCTATGCAAAAAACCGCATGAAAAAAGACCTATTAGAGGAGAAATAACATTTTTCGCAAAAGTATCAAAATCGGCCATTTTTGGCAAAGTAGCAAAGGGGGGACCAAAGGAAAATTTTCAAAAATGGCCGATTTTTTGGTCGAACTTCGGAAGGCTACAAAATAGCAAATACAAGTCGCCTGATGGCCTAATTAGTATGGATTGAAAGCTAAACTATCCTAGATTTGTGCTATGCAAAAAACCGCATGAAAAAAGACCTATTAGAGGAGAAATAACATTTTTCGCAAAAGTATCAAAATCGGCCATTTTTGGCAAAGTAGCAAAGGGGGGACCAAAGGAAAATTTTCAAAAATGGCCGATTTTTTGGTCGAACTTCGGAAGGCTACAAAATAGCAAATACAAGTCGCCTGATGGCCTAATTAGTATGGATTGAAAGCTAAACTATCCTAGATTTGTGCTATGCAAAAAACCGCATGAAAAAAGACCTATTAGAGGAGAAATAACATTTTTCGCAAAAGTATCAAAATCGGCCATTTTTGGCAAAGTAGCAAAGGGGGGACCAAAGGAAAATTTTCAAAAATGGCCGATTTTTTGGTCGAACTTCGGAAGGCTACAAAATAGCAAATACAAGTCGCCTGATGGCCTAATTAGTATGGATTGAAAGCTAAACTATCCTAGATTTGTGCTATGCAAAAAACCGCATGAAAAAAGACCTATTAGAGGAGAAATAACATTTTTCGCAAAAGTATCAAAATCGGCCATTTTTGGCAAAGTAGCAAAGGGGGGACCAAAGGAAAATTTTCAAAAATGGCCGATTTTTTGGTCGAACTTCGGAAGGCTACAAAATAGCAAATACAAGTCGCCTGATGGCCTAATTAGTATGGATTGAAAGCTAAACTATCCTAGATTTGTGCTATGCAAAAAACCGCATGAAAAAAGACCTATTAGAGGAGAAATAACATTTTTCGCAAAAGTATCAAAATCGGCCATTTTTGGCAAAGTAGCAAAGGGGGGACCAAAGGAAAATTTTCAAAAATGGCCGATTTTTTGGTCGAACTTCGGAAGGCTACAAAATAGCAAATACAAGTCGCCTGATGGCCTAATTAGTATGGATTGAAAGCTAAACTATCCTAGATTTGTGCTATGCAAAAAACCGCATGAAAAAAGACCTATTAGAGGAGAAATAACATTTTTCGCAAAAGTATCAAAATCGGCCATTTTTGGCAAAGTAGCAAAGGGGGGACCAAAGGAAAATTTTCAAAAATGGCCGATTTTTTGGTCGAACTTCGGAAGGCTACAAAATAGCAAATACAAGTCGCCTGATGGCCTAATTAGTATGGATTGAAAGCTAAACTATCCTAGATTTGTGCTATGCAAAAAACCGCATGAAAAAAGACCTATTAGAGGAGAAATAACATTTTTCGCAAAAGTATCAAAATCGGCCATTTTTGGCAAAGTAGCAAAGGGGGGACCAAAGGAAAATTTTCAAAAATGGCCGATTTTTTGGTCGAACTTCGGAAGGCTACAAAATAGCAAATACAAGTCGCCTGATGGCCTAATTAGTATGGATTGAAAGCTAAACTATCCTAGATTTGTGCTATGCAAAAAACCGCATGAAAAAAGACCTATTAGAGGAGAAATAACATTTTTCGCAAAAGTATCAAAATCGGCCATTTTTGGCAAAGTAGCAAAGGGGGGACCAAAGGAAAATTTTCAAAAATGGCCGATTTTTTGGTCGAACTTCGGAAGGCTACAAAATAGCAAATACAAGTCGCCTGATGGCCTAATTAGTATGGATTGAAAGCTAAACTATCCTAGATTTGTGCTATGCAAAAAACCGCATGAAAAAAGACCTATTAGAGGAGAAATAACATTTTTCGCAAAAGTATCAAAATCGGCCATTTTTGGCAAAGTAGCAAAGGGGGGACCAAAGGAAAATTTTCAAAAATGGCCGATTTTTTGGTCGAACTTCGGAAGGCTACAAAATAGCAAATACAAGTCGCCTGATGGCCTAATTAGTATGGATTGAAAGCTAAACTATCCTAGATTTGTGCTATGCAAAAAACCGCATGAAAAAAGACCTATTAGAGGAGAAATAACATTTTTCGCAAAAGTATCAAAATCGGCCATTTTTGGCAAAGTAGCAAAGGGGGGACCAAAGGAAAATTTTCAAAAATGGCCGATTTTTTGGTCGAACTTCGGAAGGCTACAAAATAGCAAATACAAGTCGCCTGATGGCCTAATTAGTATGGATTGAAAGCTAAACTATCCTAGATTTGTGCTATGCAAAAAACCGCATGAAAAAAGACCTATTAGAGGAGAAATAACATTTTTCGCAAAAGTATCAAAATCGGCCATTTTTGGCAAAGTAGCAAAGGGGGGACCAAAGGAAAATTTTCAAAAATGGCCGATTTTTTGGTCGAACTTCGGAAGGCTACAAAATAGCAAATACAAGTCGCCTGATGGCCTAATTAGTATGGATTGAAAGCTAAACTATCCTAGATTTGTGCTATGCAAAAAACCGCATGAAAAAAGACCTATTAGAGGAGAAATAACATTTTTCGCAAAAGTATCAAAATCGGCCATTTTTGGCAAAGTAGCAAAGGGGGGACCAAAGGAAAATTTTCAAAAATGGCCGATTTTTTGGTCGAACTTCGGAAGGCTACAAAATAGCAAATACAAGTCGCCTGATGGCCTAATTAGTATGGATTGAAAGCTAAACTATCCTAGATTTGTGCTATGCAAAAAACCGCATGAAAAAAGACCTATTAGAGGAGAAATAACATTTTTCGCAAAAGTATCAAAATCGGCCATTTTTGGCAAAGTAGCAAAGGGGGGACCAAAGGAAAATTTTCAAAAATGGCCGATTTTTTGGTCGAACTTCGGAAGGCTACAAAATAGCAAATACAAGTCGCCTGATGGCCTAATTAGTATGGATTGAAAGCTAAACTATCCTAGATTTGTGCTATGCAAAAAACCGCATGAAAAAAGACCTATTAGAGGAGAAATAACATTTTTCGCAAAAGTATCAAAATCGGCCATTTTTGGCAAAGTAGCAAAGGGGGGACCAAAGGAAAATTTTCAAAAATGGCCGATTTTTTGGTCGAACTTCGGAAGGCTACAAAATAGCAAATACAAGTCGCCTGATGGCCTAATTAGTATGGATTGAAAGCTAAACTATCCTAGATTTGTGCTATGCAAAAAACCGCATGAAAAAAGACCTATTAGAGGAGAAATAACATTTTTCGCAAAAGTATCAAAATCGGCCATTTTTGGCAAAGTAGCAAAGGGGGGACCAAAGGAAAATTTTCAAAAATGGCCGATTTTTTGGTCGAACTTCGGAAGGCTACAAAATAGCAAATACAAGTCGCCTGATGGCCTAATTAGTATGGATTGAAAGCTAAACTATCCTAGATTTGTGCTATGCAAAAAACCGCATGAAAAAAGACCTATTAGAGGAGAAATAACATTTTTCGCAAAAGTATCAAAATCGGCCATTTTTGGCAAAGTAGCAAAGGGGGGACCAAAGGAAAATTTTCAAAAATGGCCGATTTTTTGGTCGAACTTCGGAAGGCTACAAAATAGCAAATACAAGTCGCCTGATGGCCTAATTAGTATGGATTGAAAGCTAAACTATCCTAGATTTGTGCTATGCAAAAAACCGCATGAAAAAAGACCTATTAGAGGAGAAATAACATTTTTCGCAAAAGTATCAAAATCGGCCATTTTTGGCAAAGTAGCAAAGGGGGGACCAAAGGAAAATTTTCAAAAATGGCCGATTTTTTGGTCGAACTTCGGAAGGCTACAAAATAGCAAATACAAGTCGCCTGATGGCCTAATTAGTATGGATTGAAAGCTAAACTATCCTAGATTTGTGCTATGCAAAAAACCGCATGAAAAAAGACCTATTAGAGGAGAAATAACATTTTTCGCAAAAGTATCAAAATCGGCCATTTTTGGCAAAGTAGCAAAGGGGGGACCAAAGGAAAATTTTCAAAAATGGCCGATTTTTTGGTCGAACTTCGGAAGGCTACAAAATAGCAAATACAAGTCGCCTGATGGCCTAATTAGTATGGATTGAAAGCTAAACTATCCTAGATTTGTGCTATGCAAAAAACCGCATGAAAAAAGACCTATTAGAGGAGAAATAACATTTTTCGCAAAAGTATCAAAATCGGCCATTTTTGGCAAAGTAGCAAAGGGGGGACCAAAGGAAAATTTTCAAAAATGGCCGATTTTTTGGTCGAACTTCGGAAGGCTACAAAATAGCAAATACAAGTCGCCTGATGGCCTAATTAGTATGGATTGAAAGCTAAACTATCCTAGATTTGTGCTATGCAAAAAACCGCATGAAAAAAGACCTATTAGAGGAGAAATAACATTTTTCGCAAAAGTATCAAAATCGGCCATTTTTGGCAAAGTAGCAAAGGGGGGACCAAAGGAAAATTTTCAAAAATGGCCGATTTTTTGGTCGAACTTCGGAAGGCTACAAAATAGCAAATACAAGTCGCCTGATGGCCTAATTAGTATGGATTGAAAGCTAAACTATCCTAGATTTGTGCTATGCAAAAAACCGCATGAAAAAAGACCTATTAGAGGAGAAATAACATTTTTCGCAAAAGTATCAAAATCGGCCATTTTTGGCAAAGTAGCAAAGGGGGGACCAAAGGAAAATTTTCAAAAATGGCCGATTTTTTGGTCGAACTTCGGAAGGCTACAAAATAGCAAATACAAGTCGCCTGATGGCCTAATTAGTATGGATTGAAAGCTAAACTATCCTAGATTTGTGCTATGCAAAAAACCGCATGAAAAAAGACCTATTAGAGGAGAAATAACATTTTTCGCAAAAGTATCAAAATCGGCCATTTTTGGCAAAGTAGCAAAGGGGGGACCAAAGGAAAATTTTCAAAAATGGCCGATTTTTTGGTCGAACTTCGGAAGGCTACAAAATAGCAAATACAAGTCGCCTGATGGCCTAATTAGTATGGATTGAAAGCTAAACTATCCTAGATTTGTGCTATGCAAAAAACCGCATGAAAAAAGACCTATTAGAGGAGAAATAACATTTTTCGCAAAAGTATCAAAATCGGCCATTTTTGGCAAAGTAGCAAAGGGGGGACCAAAGGAAAATTTTCAAAAATGGCCGATTTTTTGGTCGAACTTCGGAAGGCTACAAAATAGCAAATACAAGTCGCCTGATGGCCTAATTAGTATGGATTGAAAGCTAAACTATCCTAGATTTGTGCTATGCAAAAAACCGCATGAAAAAAGACCTATTAGAGGAGAAATAACATTTTTCGCAAAAGTATCAAAATCGGCCATTTTTGGCAAAGTAGCAAAGGGGGGACCAAAGGAAAATTTTCAAAAATGGCCGATTTTTTGGTCGAACTTCGGAAGGCTACAAAATAGCAAATACAAGTCGCCTGATGGCCTAATTAGTATGGATTGAAAGCTAAACTATCCTAGATTTGTGCTATGCAAAAAACCGCATGAAAAAAGACCTATTAGAGGAGAAATAACATTTTTCGCAAAAGTATCAAAATCGGCCATTTTTGGCAAAGTAGCAAAGGGGGGACCAAAGGAAAATTTTCAAAAATGGCCGATTTTTTGGTCGAACTTCGGAAGGCTACAAAATAGCAAATACAAGTCGCCTGATGGCCTAATTAGTATGG
>NC_090875.1:40500177-40507677 GCF_036669935.1 Montipora foliosa
AAAAACAAGTTCGCGTGAAAGAGAATCGCGAGATTGGTCATCGCAGACAACGCTAGGCAATTGGCCGTTTTTATACTAGAGACGCACAATCCGTCCAGACGAATCATGTGTGTCTCTCATATTATTCGTCTAGTTTAAAGACGGGATGAACTATATGACGAATAATCTGTATGGGACGAACTTGGGAAAACATTTTTGCTGCGACTGTTAAATTCGTCAAGTACAAAGACGGGCACATGACGAATAATGCGTCTGGACGAACTACTTGTAGCCACCTTAATGCGTCTTCGAAGATGCACTAAACTGGATAGTTCGTCCAGACGCATGTGTCATGTGCTCGTCTTTATACTAGACGAACTTAACAGACGCAGAAAAATGTTTGCCCAAGGTCGTCGCAAACGAATTATACGTGTCTAGTATGAAAACGGCCAATGACTTGATCACGCTTCGCAGCTTGAACAATGGGAAAGGAATGTGGCGTTTGTGTGGCTGAAATACAACTCCCCTAAAAACGACTGCATGGGAGACAAGATTTGAATGTTATTTAGGTTAGTTTTCCGTATATTTTATGTTCTAAATCAAACTACATAATAACACATAAGAATACACAAGAAGACTCAGCCACGCGGCTTACGGAATTCACGTTCTAAAACTTCCATTTGCTGTTTCGAATCGAAGAGTTCGAGTTTTTTATTGCTACACTAAGTTCCGAAAAAAAAAAAAAGTGCGTATCGAATAAGTCGTTGTGGCCTGGAGGTTGACTTGGTTACGAATACTGGCCCGGTTCAAACGTTGCATTTCACATTCGCTGAATATAACTACTGAATTGGTAATGAATATCCTGGGGATGAATTAATGATATGGAAATCACAGTCATATAAAGGCAAACAAGTACTCCCCATTACGGGCAGCGGACAGTTGGCTCCCCCACCCGCCCTCCCTGCGAGGAAGCTTAGCCGGGTTTGAAGCCTGGACCACCAAACCCGGAGATCTTCTGAGCCTGGTCTGGGCTTGTCCTAGGCCAGAGCGATTCCCCATGCCTTATCTACTTGTGATGGTTAACAATACCCAGGGCAGAATATTACACTGTTCAAGTTAACATAAAATCTTGACTTTACCATAACTTTCAAATAATGCGAAAGGTAATGTTCAATGGGTTTTTATAAATACATAGTTGACCCTTAGACTTAACGAGACACTAGAGACACTTCAAAATCTGTAAGCATCTACTTTTTGAGCAATCCTGGACATAAGTGGAAAATTCTAGGAGCTAAGAATTGGGTAGCGTCTGACTGCGTAGCGCGTAGATCTCACCATTGCTGAAAGTTGTTTATCATACTCACTGAGATGATATTTCTAGCTTTCATTTCACAGCTCTATTCAAGAAATACGGACCTTCAGAATATTTTTAGTACTGGGGGCATGTTTAAAAGAAAAGGGATCCACATGCAGAAGTTGAAAACTTGAGGATCTGTAATTTTTGATTGAAACATGGACCACGAAAACCAATTGACACTGACAAGGACATAAGGACAAAAAGGCGTTTGGATAAAACTGTCAAAAAGGACATATAAATCTCAAGAATCATTGACATGAAAAAGAATTGAATCTATTCCGTCGTTTAAAATCTCAGTACCGGTATGAGCTTCACACGTGGAATATATACGCAAGAGATTTACGGAAGGGCCAAACCGCGTTTTGTCTGCGACACTCACCGATAACAAGATCTTGCACGAGCAAGGCTACTATTTTTCTCTGACGGATATTTCGCCAGTGTATGCTTGCTGATTCACAGCCTTCTTGACCAGAAAAAAAATGCTTACTTGTGTAGTCTGATGATTGTCGCACGTTTTACTCGACTAAGTGGGATCCCCTGTAGAAATGTGCTATTTTGGCAAAGACCCTTTAACTTGTTTCGTCGACTGGAAGGTACGTGGTAATTACCGATTTCATCCTGACTAATATTGACTTTCTTTGTATCATTGGGCTTTGAAATTCTGTGGTTGACTGAACCCATGCATCTCACAGTTTCCGCCTCTTGAGCCAAAATGGCTAGAAGCACTGACTGATCAACTGTTTAATTGCCTTAGGTGTCAGCATAGTTTCGTACCACACGGTCCATTGATCTCGCCCACACTGTCTAACCTTTGGCTATTAGTAGTAAATAAATCATCTTATCATGAAGAGAAGGGATGTATTTCTCAAAACCGTACGTTAGCTTTCCTCACAAAGCCATATTTAATAACGATTGTGAATCGAATGACAGTTTTTTCTCCTTATCCTCATTAACTTGGTGGGATAAACATGACATTGCCTTTAAACTGTCTTCGCGTTTGTTTTTGTCACGTGGCCATGACCGACGATAATACCCGACTCGATAACATACACAGTCACCTGGACACAATGATTTTTGAAATCTTCCATTCTTTCACTTCAGAGAAACCTTATTATGAAACCACTCCATGACGGGCGATCAAACCCAACTCGATAAGACATACACACTGACCCAGACATATAAGGACAAAAATGCGTTTGGATAAAACTGCCAAAAAGGACATATAAATCTCCAAAATCATTGACATAAAAAAGAATTGAGTCTATTCAGTCGTTTAAAATCTCAGTACCGGTATAAGCTGCACACGTGGAATATATACTCAAGAGGTTTACGAAAAGTCTAAACCGTTGTATCTGCGACACTCACCAATAAGAAGATCTTGCACGAGCAGGGCTACTATTTTTCTCTTCTAGATTTCTTCGCGCGCAACCCTAACCAGGTGATCTGGTGACGTAATTTAGAGGACTGGAAAGAAAAATTTTAACGCCGTATCCCATAACAGCGCGCGGCCTTACGTGTTGTTTCCAAACTCCCTGCAGTATTTCCATCGCCAAAACTCAACAGATCATTACGTCTCTACCACATTTCCTGTTACTGAATGAACATTCAAGTAGACCCGAGAAGATCTAACCTCCGTTCTTCTATATCGGATAATGGAGTTTAAAAATGCAGCTTGTCGGGTCAGTAAATACAGGAATTTCGTGCCCTGTGTGAGTACACTTCACACGAAATTGATTGGCTTCGCCTACAGTTCGGCAAATGCGATATGCATAATTCACTGAGTAGGGCATGTTCCTTGTTGAAGACACAAATGCTTTCAGTTCAAAACTAAGTTTCCCTGCATCATCCTTATTTAATCCGCCCACGTGTCGACTAAAATTTATGGTCGGAGCAATGTTTCTTGTACACCACTCATGCGACCCATCGCGTATCCAAGAAGACAAATTCCGTACTCCTGGAGTTGATTTCTGTGCGGCAAAAAAATGATTGCGAACAAGTAGCGCGATTCTACAAACCTCTACATTAGCAATGTGAATAAGCAAAAACATTGAGCCAGTTCAACTCTTTCAGATACAAATAAAAGGATCTCACATAACTAACTCTTCACAATTAAGCAAAGAACGCTCGGCGGTACTGAAGACCGACTACGATTTACATATTTTTCAATGTGCTTTGGCGGAGAAATTAAAGCAAAAAATATTTGCTGGTAAAAAAAACGGGTGACATTTTCAGACCTTGTATTTTAAATTTTATGACTTTGGGCCTTCTTAGTTGGTAATTTTTAAATCAGGTTTGCCGGGTAGCCCGACGGTCGGCCAGCCGTATTTTTGCCCCCTTTTTTTCTCTTGCAGGCCAAAATTTCAAAGCTTTATTTCCAGAGATGTAAAAGTTACGAAAATACCTTTACCTTATTACTCTTTCCGCTCCTTTTAGAGCTACGGGAGTATTTCACTTCTATTTTGCTTCTAGGCAAGAGAATCTAGTCTACGGCAATATGGGCAATATGGGCAGCCGGTAACTCAAAGAAGCGAAACACATGTTTGAAAGTTTACTGAGCATACGAAAAATCCAAGAATATATTTCAATTATATTTTTCCGATTTGATAACAAAATCTAAAAGGATGGTTTTGGTGATGTATGAGAAACGTAGAAGATCTCAAAGCGTGTTATTTTATGACTTCGTTGGTCAGCAGCCACAGCGAATTGTTAAGGAGCTATGAACCACCTCGAATGCTTTGATTTCACTGAAACGAGAATTTTCCTTAATACGAACTAACCTTATCACAAAGTGCATGAAAGAACTGCACGTGTTTTGTCAAATACAGAAAAGCAAAGTCTCATGACTTAGATCCAGAGGGAACTGCAATAAATTCAACCACAGCTCATATGAGAAACATCTTCAACGGATACTTACAATTTGGCAAGGCAAATCAACGGCGAAGCGAACCAAATTCAACGAGAAATTTTCGGGCAAATCCATAATCTTACGGTAACGTTTGTTAACAGACAGCAAGAAAAAAAATTTCTCTAACCAGTTGTAAATCTTAGGAGAAAGGGTTGCAAGAAACTTAGGAATATTACCTTTTTCCTTCGTAGTTTGTTTGACCGATTGTTGATTCAATCCTGCAAAGACACAGAGCGAAGCGTTATATTGATTACACAGGTCACGTGATATGCCAGTCAACATGAAAACAAAGGTTGCCATTCCGTCCGCATTTTTAAATTTTGTAGGAAGAGTTCATAGGAAGAAAATAAAGTTAAAATGGGAAAGAAAATGCTTTGTTGTCAGACAACTAAAGAACAAAAATGAATCTCAGAAGCTGGCAGCTCATGTCTGGCGAGCGCTGGATCTGCTCAAAGGTTTCTCGATATCCACAATATTTTTGAAATCAAAGAGTTGAATCTAAACTATTTTCATCAGTTATCAATTCACCATAACTGAGGTGCCAAAACGCAAGTGGAGTTGTGCCAGTTAATCAAGTGTTAAAGCGCCATGTTCGCATGTAAGCAGCGTTCATTACTGAGGCCACATGATTTCCAAAGTCACGCATGCCAGCCCCGGCCGGAGAGTCGGCACTGGTCGACTCACTTCAAGATTCTCTCTGCTGTTGATGTTTTGACTCACAATCGGCTGTCCTGCATTGATTAAATATTGTGGTAATGAACGAAGATCCATGATATGCCACTAAGTAAGGTACACTTCACACAAAAATTGATTTTCTTCGCCTACAGTTCGGCAAATGCGATATGCATGATTCACTGAGTAGGGCATGTTCCTTGTTGAATACAAAAATGCTTTCAGTTCCTAACTAAGTCTCCCTGCATCATCCTTATTTAATCCGCCCACGTGTCGACTAAAATTTATGGTCGGAGCAATGTTTCTTGTACACCACTCGTGCGACCCATCGCGTATCCAAGGAGACAAATTCCGTACTCCTGGAGTTGATTTGTGTGGGTCAAAGAAATGATTGCTAACAAGTAGCGCGATTCTACAAACCTCTAGATTAGCAATGTGAATAAGCAAAAACATTGAGCCAGTTCAACTCTTTCAGAAACAAATAAAAGGATCTCACATAACTAACTCTTCAAAATTAAGCAAAGAACGCTCGGCGGTACTGAAGACCGACTACGATTCACATATTTTTCAATTAATGTGCTTTGGCGCAGAGATTAAAGCAAGAATATTTGCTGGTAACAAAAACGGGTGACATTTTTAGGCCTTGTATTTTGAATTTTACGACTTTGGACCTTCTTAGTCGGTAATTTTTAAATCAGGTTTGTCGGCTAGCCCGACGGTCGGCCAGCCGTATTTTCTCCCCCTTTTTTTCTCTTGCAGGCCAAATTTTTTAAAGCTTTATTTCCAGAGATGTGAAAGTTACGAAAATACCTTTACCTTATTACTCTTTCCGCTCCTTTTAGAGCTACGGGAGTGTTTCACTTCTATTTTTCTTCTAGGCCAGAGAATCTAGTTTACGGCAATATGGGCAATATGGGCAGCCGTTAACTCAAAGAAGCGAAACCCATGTTTGAAAGTTTACTGAGGATACGAAAAATCCAAGAATATATTTCAATTATATTTTTCCGATTTGATAACAAAATCTAAAAGGATGGTTTTGGTGATGTATGAGAAACGTAGAAGATCTCAAAGCGTGTTATTTTATGACTTCGTTGGTCAGCAGCAACAGCGAATAGTTAAGGAGCTATGAACCACCTCGAATGCTTTGATTTCACTGAAACGAGAATTTTCCTTAATACGAACTAACCTTATCACAAAGTGCATGAAAGAACTGTACGCGTTTTGTCAAACACAACAAAGCAAAGTCTCATGACTCAGATCCAGAGGGAACTGCGATAAATTCAACCTCAGCTCATATGAGTAACATCTTCAACGGGTACTTACAATTTGGCAAGGCAAATCAACGGTGAAGCGAACCAAATTCAACGACAAATTTTCGGGCAAATCCATAATCTTACGGTAACGTTTGTTAACAGACAGCAAGAAAAATAATTTCTCTAACCAGTGTGTAAATCTTAGGAAAAAGGGGCGCAAGAAACTTAGGAATATTATCTTTCTCCTTCGTAGTTTCTTTGACCGATTGTTGAATCAATCCTGCAAAGACACAGAGCGAAGCGTTATATTGATTACACAGGTCACGTGATATGCCAGTCAACATGAAAACAAAGGTTGCTGTTCGGTGCGCATTCCGAACAGTTCATAGGAAGAAAATCAAGTTAAAATGGAAAAGAATATGCTTTGTTGTCAGACAACTAAAGAACAAAAATGAATCTCAGAAGCTGGCAGCTCATGTCTGGCGAGCGCTGGATCTGCTCAAAGGTTTCTCGATATCCACAATATTTTTGAAATCAAAGAGTTGAATCTAAACTATTTTCATCAGTTATCGATTCACCATAACTGAGGTGCCAAAACGCAAGTGGAGTTGTGCCAGTTAATCAAGTGTTAAAGCGGCATGTTCGCATGTAAGCAGCGTTCATTACTGATGCCACATGATTTCCAAAGTCACGCATGCCAGCCCCGGCCGGAGAGCCGGCACTGGTCGACTCACTTCAAGATTCTCTCTGTTGTTGATGTTTTGACTCACAATCGGCTGTCCTGCATTGATTAAATATTGTGGTAATGAACGAAGATCCATGATATGCCACTAAGTAAGGTACACTTCACACAAAAATTGATTTTCTTCGCCTACAGTTCGGCAAATGCGATATGCATGATTCACTGAGTAGGGCATGTTCCTTGTTGAATACAAAAATGCTTTCAGTTCCTAACTAAGTCTCCCTGAATCATCCTTATTTAATCCGCCCACGTGTCGACTAAAATTTATGGTCGGAGAAATGTTTCTTGTACTCCACTCGTGCGACCCATCGCGTATCCAAGGAGACAAATTCCGTACTCCTGGAGTTGATTTGTGTGGGTCAAAGAAATGATTGCGAACAAGTAGCGCGATTCTACAAACCTCTAGATTAGCAATGTGAATAAGCAAAAACATTGAGCCAGTTCAACTCTTTCAGAAACAAATAAAAGGATCTCACATAACTAACTCTTCACAATTCAGCAAAGAACGCTCTGCGGTACTGAAGACCGACTACGATTCACATATTTTTCAATTAATGTGCTTTGGCGCAGAGATTAAAGCAAGAATATTTGC
>NC_090875.1:40525177-40540177 GCF_036669935.1 Montipora foliosa
TTATTTCCAGAGATGTGAAAGTTACGAAAATACCTTTACCTTATTACTCTTTCCGCTCCTTTTAGAGCTACGGGAGTATTTCACTTCTATTTTGCTTCTAGGCAAGAGAATCTAGTCTACGGCAATATGGGCAATATGGGCAGCCGGTAACTCAAAGAAGCGAAACACATGTTTGAAAGTTTACTGAGCATACGAAAAATCCAAGAATATATTTCAATTATATTTTTCCGATTTGATAACAAAATCTAAAAGGATGGTTTTGGTGATGTATGAGAAACGTAGAAGATCTTAAAGCGTGTTATTCTATGACTTCGTTGGTCAGCAGCCACAGCCAATTGTTAAGGAGCTATGAACCACCTCGAATGCTTTGATTTCACTGAAACGAGAATTTTCCTTATTACGAACTAACCTTATCACAAAGTGCATGAAAGAACTGCACGCGTTTTGTCAAATACAGAAAAGCAAAGTCTCATGACTCAGATCCAGAGGGAACTGCGATAAATTCAACCACAGCTCATATGAGTAACATCTTCAACGGGTACTTACAGTTTGGCAAGGCAAATCAACGGCGAAGCGAACCAAATTCAACGAGAAATTTTCGGGCAAATCCATAATCTTACGGTAACGTTTGTTAACAGACAGCAAGAAAAATAATTTCTCTAACCAGTGTGTAAATCTTACAAGAAAGGGTTGCCAGAAACTTACGAATATTACCTTTTTCCTTCGTAGTTTGTTTGACCGATTGTTGATTCAATCCTGCAAAGACACAGAGCGAAGCGTTATATTGATTACACAGGTCACGTGATATGCCAGTCAACATGAAAACAAAGGTTGCCATTCCGTCCGCATTTTTAAATTTTGTAGGAAGAGTTCATAGGAAGAAAATAAAGTTAAAATGGGAAAGAAAATGCTTTGTTGTCAGACAACTAAAGAACAAAAATGAATCTCAGAAGCTGGCAGCTCATGTCTGGCGAGCGCTGGATCTGCTCAAAGGTTTCTCGATATCCACAATATTTTTGAAATCAAAGAGTTGAATCTAAACTATTTTCATCAGTTATCAATTCACCATAACTGAGGTGCCAAAACGCAAGTGAAGTTGTGCCAGTTAATCAAGTGTTCAAGCGGCATGTTCGCATGTAAGCAGCGTTCATTACTGAGGCCACATGATTTTCAAAGTCACGCATGCCAGCCCCGGCCGGAGAGCCGGCACTGGTCGACTCACTTCAAGATACTCTCTGTTGTTGATGTTTTGACTCACAATTGGCTGTCCTGCTTTGATTAAATATTGTGGTAATGAACGAAGATCCATGATATGCCACTAAGTAAGGTACACTTCACACAAAAATTGATTTTCTTCGCCTACAGTTCGGCAAATGCGATATGCATGATTCATTGAGTAGGGCATGTTCCTTGTTGAATACAAAAATGCTTTCAGTTCCTAACTAAGTCTCCCTGCATCATCCTTATTTAATCCGCCCACGTGTCGACTAAAATTTATGGTCGGAGAAATGTTTCTTGTACACCACTCGTACGACCCATCGCGTATGCAAGGAGACAAATTCCGTACTCCTGGAGTTGATTTGTGTGGGTCAAAGAAATGATTGCGAACAAGTAGCGCGATTCTACAAACCTCTAGATTAGCAATGTGAATAAGCAAAAACATTGAGCCAGTTCAACTCTTTCAGAAACAAAGAAAAGGATCTCACATAACTAACTCTTCACAATTAAGCAAAGAACGCTCGGCGGTACTGAAGACCGACTACGATTCACATATTTTTCAATTAATGTGCTTTGGCGCAGAGATTAAAGCAAGAATATTTGCTGGTAACAAAAACGGGTGACATTTTAAGACCTTGTATTTTGAATTTCACGACTTTGGGCCTTCTTAGTCGGTAATTTTTAAATCAGGTTTGTCAGGTAGCGCGACGGTCGGCGAGCCGTATTTTTGCCCCCTTTTTTTCTCTTGCAGGCCAAAATTTCAAAGCTTTATTTCCAGAGATGTGAAAGTTACGAAAATACTTTTATCTTATTACTTTTTTCGCTCCTTTTAGAGCTACAGGAGTGTTTCACTTATATTTTTCTTCTAGGCCAGAGAATCTAGCCTACGGCAATATGGGCAATATGGGCAGCCGGTAACTCAAAGAAGCGAAACACATGTTTGAAAGTTTACTGAGCATACGAAAAATCCAAGAATATATTTCAATTATATTTTTCCGATTTGATAACAAAATCTAAAAGGATGGTTTTGGTGATGTATGAGAAACGTAGAAGATCTCAAAGTGTGTTATTTTATGACTTCGTTGGTCAGCAGCCACAGCGAATAGTTAAGGAGCCATGAACCACCTCGAATGCTTTGATTTCACTGAAACGAGAATTTTTCTTAATACGAACTAACCTTATCACAAAGTGCATGAAAGAACTGCACGCGTTTTGTCAAACACAACAAAGCAAAATCTCATGACTCAGATCCAGAGAGAATTGCGATAAATTCAACCACAGCTCATATGAGTAACATCTTCAACGGGTATTTACAATTTGACAAGGCAAATCAACAGCAAAGCGAACCAAATTCAACGACAAATTTTCGGGCAAATCCATAATCTTACGGTAACGTTTGTTAACAGACAGCAAGAAAAATAATTTCTCTAACCAGTGTGTAAATCGTAGGAGAAAGGGGCGCAAGAAACTTAGGAATATTACCTTTTTCCTTCGTAGTTTGTTTGACCGATTGTTGATTCAATCCTGCAGACACAGAGCGAAGCGTTATATTGATTACACAGGTCACGTGATATGCCAGTCAACATGAAAATTAAGGTTGCCATTCGGCCCGCATTTTTAAGTATTGTAGGAAGAGTTTATAGCAAGAAAATCAAGTTAAAATAGGAAAGAAAATGCTTCGTTGTCAGACAACTAAAGAACAAAAATGATCTGGGATTTTCGACTGCAAAACAAGACCTTTCAACAGTCTTTACTGTGGTTAACATTATTTTAGGACAACGAACGTTTTTGTCTGAAGTTACTTGAAGTTCATTCTTTTGAACGAAAAATTAAAAGATGTACCTTCGTTGAGATGATAATATTTTGTTGTTCTTGAGAGGTAGAAATGCAAGGAAAGCTGGAGCGAATCGTAAGTTTACAAAGGGAATGTTTCCGCCTTCGCAGACGCCTCTGAAATATTTTGAAATGAAATATTTGATGATTAGGCATCCAACGAATAGGTTATGTCACGCTTGCCTTTGTTCTTGAAAGTATCATAACTGCACTGTCTGACTGAACTTCTGAACTTAAATGAAACTATAATCAGTGATATTGAGCTGACGATTAAGTTGGGGTCTAATCAGTAAAAGTTATGTGCAGCAACCCGCACCATTACGTGGAGCAAACTTTGCATCGATTGGCAGTCGCCAAGTTTAGATACAAAACTTCCTCTCTTCTTGATTTAGCCACAAAAAAATGAACTTTGGTCTTGACTGAATTGCAAAAGTCGATTGAAACGTGAGAGAAGTACCAGATCAGTAACAGTCAACAATTTTTCAACGTACAGTTTCTCAAATCTTTCCTTGCATAATTTGACAAAATACTTTCAGGCGCTTTCACCACTAGAGCGGGCCAACAAAGAGTTTAGAACATTCTGAGTGAAAAACATCACTAAGTATCTCAGCTGTAGAGCTTTTGAAAAGACACTGACCACTACACAAGCGAAAACAACTGACTAAAGAAATTCCACTGAATTATAACGGTTGTTATATATCCCACTTGAGGATCTGGAAAGTGAAAACACGGTGTAAGAAATGTGTCATAAAGTTGTTTGTATCATACAATGATAAGTTTGCTCAGCACATTCAATTCCGCTAGCTTCTTTAATTCAAAATACTGAAAAGACACGATAGCTTAAAAGTCGGCCTAATTCGGCAGGTAGCCTACTTGTTTCGATCGCACTTATCACTCCTACTTCCAATGCGAGACTGCCGTGCAGGCTTTGCGAATAACATCTGTAAAACAAGGACGTTCAGTTTTTGATAATTATTAGTTATTTCTGCCTGAGCTTCGCGCTGAAAAGAATCAAAACGTTACTTTGAAATATTCCACCCGGCGTTAATGGTGTGTCGACTCAGATGTAAAAAGTTTCGAGAGCTCGAGTTAAGCTAGTAGCTTTTTGACCGTCTGCGAATTTTCTAACGGTGTCTTAAGTGGCCCCGATTGAAGTTTCGCAATTGAATGAATGAACAATGCAGTTGTTTTGTACAATTCCCAGTGGAATTTATAGTCCAAGTTTACTGAAACCGGGGCCTGGTCTTTGGGAACTTCAGTAGTAATTTACTTATCAGCCACATGCTATTGCATGATGCTACAAACTGACTTACTCATGTGCTGTCACTGATCAAAAAACAATTTGCCGCGGCTAATGACTTCAAACTAAGTCAAATAGTGTAGCCGATCCAAAAAAATGAGCACTCATTCTCGCAGCTGGGGTACTTCTAAAGGTGAACCTCTCACATTCGACGGATTTCATTCTCGCGTCGTTCAGCTCAGCTAGTCTGTGACAGTTTTATAGTTCCTACAACTTGATGTAGCGATCGGCCGTGAAGTTGCCAGATAGATCTCTAAATGCATTGAGTTGATTACTTGTAATAGCCTTTTGTTCCCTCATTAACCGCCGTTCCGAGTCAGACCGCGAGTTTTGGTTGTGCTCTTGTAATCATCTTTATATCGTCTCCAAGTTGTTTCCATTGGCCATGTGAAAACCTGTGAAACTAGTTAGTTTTTGTTTCGTTAGCTCGTGTTAGTGTCAGATTATTGTTTGAAGTTCTTTTCTCTCTCTCACGGTTTCCTTTGTATTTCGTCATCCATGAGTTTGACAGGTTTGTACTCTGAAGATGAACCATGTCTTGCCATATACGTTTTACGGCATAATGTTGTTAAAAGAAGGGTAACCCGGTCACGCAGTTCTAAGTTGCAACGATTTGACGAATTGTTTTCTGTTATGACAAACAAGAGAATTCTTCTCATTCTCAGTTTCTTGTATTAATTTGCCGTTCCGATCATCTATGTTATGGTGCTTTTTAAGCTTTGCCCGGGCATTCAATAAATGGCGGTTTTTGCCCGGGAAACGAGTTAGGGGGAACTGGGGTGGATGAGTGAACTCGCATCTTGCATACGTGCAGGAATCCAGTCAATTAATGACGTAATGATATACACAGTCAAATATCTAAGCAAACGGATACTTCACCAATGGCATTAGCTGATAACGTTTCAGTTGTTTTCAGGTTGTGTAATTCAGAAGAAACCAATCACGCCCGTGAATGTTCTCAGAGGTGAAAGCTAATAATGGTTCAACAAATGCATTAATCCTGGTTGACCGAGCATGGCTCAATTAGACCCAATTAGCTTTTATTCATACGAAAAATTTCAGTTCGCATATCGACATGAAGAAAATCAGTCTCATAGTCAGCCGAACAAGAAGGGACTAAGGCACGCATGTTGTGAAGCCCAACATAAGTTTGAGTGGGATGAATAAAACTAACGGCGGAAATTATTGATATATGATGTTGAATGGTTGAGAATCGGATTAATTGCCATACGGGAGGTCGAGGGTTCGAACCCAGACTGGACCAACACTGAATAACTGAGGAGAAAGTGCTGCCTTTGGAATCATTACACTCATCTGCAAATGGTTAGCCTTTCAAGTCTTCTTGGATGAGGACCATATGAAATGCATGTCCCGTCTCACAACCCTTCGCTGCTAACAACGCAGAACGCTCAAGAACCAACACTTTGTTCGCGAAGCCGGCGAGGGGTTCCCGGTGTTGTGGGCCTAACTCTACCAGTATGTGGTGTGGGACCTGGCTGGATTAACTTGAAGGACGTCTGAGCGAGTGGGACCACAGAATAAAAAATACAGGATGAGTCAGGCTATTTGCCAGGTGCTGGATCCTTCCCTAACTTAAAATGAAGATGGATAAATCGTTAACGTGACGGCTTTAAGCCCCTCAGTCAATTATCAGCGAAGGCAGTATGACCGTTGTCAGCAAACCAAAAGTAAAGAGGGTGCCTTCAATGAATAAAATAGATTAGTAGGGTGATACATCTTTGAAGGCAATTTAAAACCCAGTAGAAGGATTTTTTGGGGAAACCATGTAGCGAAAACATATGTATTATTTATTATGTTCAATTCAGTATGTGGCTTGTTAGAGAAAAGAAATGATTTACCTTTTTTCTCTGTCGTCTTAAATTGAGCTTTTACCACAGCCGATAGAAGTTGTTTTTTATCTTGAAAAAAAGAGCGGTAAACTTCCTAGTTCCATATGCCGGCCGCGTTGTAGAGATTACTGATTGTACCGGTTCAAATTGAGAACATGTACAAGAAGAGCTGACTTTTGCTGCAGCAACTGTGGTTGGGGGTAGCTAACAAAGTTGGTTGATTGTCAAAACGAAACTACATCAAAAGCTCGCGTTTAATCAGTACAGCGGCATGATCAGACATCGGTCATCATGATCTACACAGTGCGGAATGATTACTCAGCTTACTCATGGCTACATGCTGAAGTGATTAATATCTCAACAACAAAAAAAGACAAAAGACCAGTCAGCAGCCATGCGAACCCCGGCAAATCCTTGTTAATTGTTCCGCCACGGATGACATGGGAATGAACTTTCGCTAGAGAGACTGTCACCGCGGTAAGCTCGATTGAAACTTGTAACTTCCAGTAAATAATTGGACTTAAAAATAATCAACATCATTCGGAACCAAAAAAACTCTCGGCCTAATGACTCCGCGTTCGAGAAGTCTTATTCAAAACGAGGACGACAAATATAAGAAAAGGTCAATTTGCAAGAATGGTACCGGTATGTGGATTAGAAGCTCCAAGGGCTTCTTTCTCTCCGGGTGCCAACCCAGTTCCACAGCTGATTGAGTTCACAAACTCTCGCTTAAAAAAAATGTGGCGAAGTCCGAAAGTTTAATTCACAACTACAGTCAGAATGCAGAATAGCAGCCCATTTTAAGGTCAGTTTTGGTATCTTCTAAATTACGCCACGTTCAGTGTCAGCTGAATACAAACGGCCTGCTTTTCTTCTATCCGCGGAGTACTTATATTTGGTCGATCCGATACTGAGAAATGTTCCTTTACGGTTAAATAGCTAGTTAGTTCAGGTATTTATTTGCTCACAATACTTGTTTAGTGTATTACG
Organism: Montipora foliosa; assembly: GCF_036669935.1. NCBI lineage: Eukaryota > Metazoa > Cnidaria > Anthozoa > Scleractinia > Acroporidae > Montipora > Montipora foliosa. The sequence continues at coordinate 40,532,369 of NC_090875.1, forward strand.
CTTTAAACTTAGATTCATTACAATCCAAACAAACGTTAAAGATAGAAAAACCTGACTCTTTTCAACTGTTCAAGTCAACTTCAAGGTAAAGATGACTTGGATAGTTGGAAACGTTTGGAGTTTTGGTCTATCAATATCTTACACATTCTTAGCCTCGTAAATAGTAATTTATAGGGATGCATAAAGAATTCACCACATCAGGACATACGGCAAGGTCGACCTAAGGAAATTCGACAACCCCGACTAGGATAATTTGCAACATATCAAACTGAAAGAAATTATGTTTGCGGCCGCATTACTGAGGGAGTTAATGACTAGTGTTACATCAATTTCTATTGTTCAGTGTTTCCCTAGGGCTTCAAAACTCCAGGAAGGCTGCGGTCACATTCCAGAATTGACACTAGAGTAGCGTCAACACTAGAATTACACTGTTTTTCTCTCAAGTCTGACCACAACCACCGTGTTTTTCTCAAGTGCACGTACACGTGCAGCGCGCATTTTAGTCCGTATCTCTTAACTTCCATCTTCTGCAAAATAACAACGAGAAATACCGCACAGCTGCAATTCTAGCGCCAGAACGTAAGCCGTAATAAATTGAAATTAACCAGTCTTTCATTCTCCATATTTACCTCATCGGTGTACATGTTCTTATCTGGTCTAGGCTATACTTCTTCCCAACATTTTAGAGATTTTGTATTAGCGAATTTTTCATTGCTGTTAACGTTGGGTTAGGGTTAGCTCGGACAACATTTCATTTTAACCAGTTAACCATTTATGTAGTATAAATACAAATATACCGCGGAAACGTTGCGGCCGGCCAGAGTGTTTCCCTGAAGTGCCGCCTTCGGTCAGGCTCTGGAAGCGACTGCCAGTATGACTGACCGTAGAGAGCTCATTGCATTCAATGTAACAAGTCCTTGTCCGCTCTTGAAAAACTCCAAGTCCCCGCATGCAGTTTTCAATTTAGCTAACGAAAAAATGTTAACTTTTTCTGCTTTCGAACAAGAAACTGCTTCAGACACGACCTTTTAAAGTCACTTATAACTTGTTCGTGCATGTTCATCATGTTATTGGCTGTGCTTACGTCGAATGTAGCCTGCGAAAGCAAACCGGCAGTATTCTTGAGCTCTCCCCCCGAAAAAATAGGGGAGATAAACGATGGCCGGAAATACGTCTGCGTTGGCAGGCTATTCAAATGCAGGCCTTGGCAATTTCAGAAAGCATTTACCTAAAGTGAGTCTAAAGTACCTAGTGTATTCATTGAAATATCATAATCATGAATCGTATATGCGTACACCTCAAAGAATGAAAATAATGGAAATCTTCCCCTGAAGTCAATGTTCTATACAGCGTAAACGAAATGTTCGCTCCGGTGCAGCAAGCGGGGTGAACTCGCGCCGGTGTGAGTCGCCCTAGCATGACTTTTTTCGGGTGATATCATGTAACCAAATACAGAGCTAAGACAAGACAAGACAAGACAACTTTATTACATTTTTGCACATAACACAGTAATAACAGACCTGGCACCGCAGGTAACGAAAGCTAATCAACGCGGGCCAGGAAAAAAAAAATCACCAAAAGTGCAATTCTTTCAACACTCAAAGCAATAGTTTTAGAAAAATAATTATAGTTCGTACAGTTTTGCTCACTGCCGTTTAAAAAAAAAAAATTATGAACTGGAGCAAGCGTGACAACTACTCTTCAGCTCATTCATATCAATGGATAACTTATTGGTGAACATCTCTTGGTGTTTACAAATACATTCAATGGATGACTTACAAGTTGTACATTCAAATGGAAAATGAAGACCACCCCTCCCCCCAATTTCAATAATAAAGAAATGGGGTGCTTCAACTTGCGTGCGGATTCATCATTGATTTTGGGGGAGGGAATACTGATTTTTATTTTATTTTATTTGCAGACGTCAGTTATAACAAACACTTTGAATATCGCACGTTCATTAAATACAACTATAAGACGTACATGAGTCATTAAGAGAGAAGTTAGCTTTTATTGAACTGATTTAATGATTTGTAAAGAAGATTTTAGGTTGCGGTTTTTAGTCAACGAGCAATTCATTTAGAAGCTCTGTATTTATAGGAATTCAAGTTTTAAGAGCATTTTAAACAACTTAGTTTTAGTTTCGATAGTCTTAGATTTTATAGCGGAAGTTTTTGTTTTCTTTTTTAAGTTGTTAGTTGGTAGCTTGAGGTCCATAGGCTACGTCTATACGCCCTATGACCCTATTGTAAATAAGTGCATTCAGAAGTGTAAAGGCTGATTTTAACTAGCGAGGGAATCGGAGCTCGAGTCGTAATCGCAAGCGCATAGCGATACGATCTGGTGAAAATCAAACTTTCGGATTCGGAGGCAGAATACCGATTCCCCTTATGACTCCGTCGCTTACGATCCAGTAAAAACTGCATCGTCGGAGTCGGAAGCATAATTGAAAGAGCAAACCAGTCACAATGCTCGATTCCAATCATTGTGATTGGTTGGTTATTCCGCTTCTGCTTCCGACTCCGACATTCTAGTTTTCACTGAATCATAAGCGACGGAGTCATAAGCGGAGTCGGAAGAAAATGGAAACGTTCGGATTCTTCCTAATCCGATTCCATCGAGCTTATGACTAACAAAAACATAATTATTCACATTGACAATGACATAGAATTTTAAGAATCTGCCCAATTGTTAAATTGGAAAATGACCTCTGAGTTTCAGTGATCAGGATGAGTGAGGATTTTAGCTTGTTGATCTATACAAGTTTTTAGATTTTAGTTTGTTGATGTATATAATAAGTTCAGTTCTAGGTTTTAGAATTGTTTTATTGTTTAAAGAGATTTCCAGTGTTTCGTCACGATACTAAACGCCCAATCACCGTGTTATTAGTTGGTATTCGTGCATGATAAATTACCATCATAATAATTGGTTTGTAATTCTTATCATACCGTTGTCTTTAACTTCTTATCTCCTGCCTACGGACGTTTTCCCAATTTTCTTATTTTTAATCGAAAATAAACTTTAATTGGTGCTTAATTAACATGGGCTACTACTGACTCTGCAGTAGTTGAGGCTAACAGTATTATAGTATCATAACGCCTTCAAGAAACTGTAATCAGGACAATTAGAATTGACTACGTTCGTAATTGCATTTCATCGAGTAGGCTTGTAAATCTACAAAATTAGTCTAAGTATGTCCACGTGTTTCGTACAATTATTTGTGCCGTTTAAAAAAATTCTACAGGCTCTCCATTTCGCTTCCAAGAAGCGTCGGCCGGGCTCCAATAGAACTCGCGGCATCGCCCCGCGCTTCAGTCGCAAGCTATTCTACCGTTTAACCATAGCCAGTCATTCTACAAGGAAACCGTTCCGTTTAGTTTAACTGTGGCTCGCGACAACGAGTTACTTTAATGCATTTGAATTACGTCCACATATGAAAACATTGGGATCTTTAGAGAATGAAAGATCATCTAGAATATATTTCCATTGAAATAATAAGTTTCTACCAACCGTTCTCTCTTAAATCCAGATGGTACAGCAGCGCCTGCCCTTCGCGAAGCTTAGAGCACCCAGTCTGACAGTCCGCCAGCCAGCAGCTGATAGGTGAATCGCATTATCTACGAATCATGCAGAAAGGGACCAATGGAAAATTCATTGTAAACATAAGACGCTTAACTTTCGGAATTAAATGTTAGCGGATTAACAAAAATGTTTACCGGATGAATTGACGGAACCAGACTTGGTTCTTGGCTATGATATATTAAACGGACAGACGCACGATTGACGTCACCATCAGCTTTTATGCGAATAAGTTTAGCTCTTTATTATATAAAACAAATAGCTCCCAAGTTGCCGTGCGTCTCTTCAGTAATAGATCACAGAAGTCGTCAAAATGTGGTAAGAACATCAGTGACACACTCGGTTGTAGCATCGTGTGCCACTTTTTTGTTCTTACCACATTTTGACGTCATCTGTGATTTATTACGTAACAGACGCACGGCAACATGGAATCTATTAGTGAAGGAAGCCCTTAGACAGTAATGACCAGAACCAGGTTGTTGCCCAGTGGTTTTCGTTTAACCAATAGTTTGCTTGGGGTGCTCAGTCTCGCGCGCCCAGAAAACCTGGTTGTGGTCATTGTTATTTAAGGGCATTCATTTGTTAATTAGATACCCACACACATTTTGTGAAGGAAAACGATGATGGATTTTTAAGCTAATTGGCTTAAAAGCCCTCTTGATTTTTTCTATAGTTACCGACAGGAAATATTGAAAGAGGTAATAACTTAATTAACACATTTTTTGACTTCTAATCTGAAATATAAACATTGTTTTTCCTGTACATATTTTCTGTTTCAACTTCAACCCCAGAGTAAATGCGACACTTTCCCACAAGAGAGTACTTTGGTCAGATTAGCGAAACCATGTAAACTACTTCCCTTCGGATAATTCTAGTCCTAGAAATTCCCGCTGCCAGCGTTCAGCAACCTTGTTCTACCGATTGTGAACCAAAACCCAAACCGAAATACACAGCATTGAAAAGCATGCAAAAAATTGCTTTGTCCACTAGGTTCTTTCTAGGTTCTTCCCTCCGTGCAAACAGTCCCTAGGAGATTACTAATGATAGACTAGTAACGCCAAAGATGTCTAACGAACTCACGTTTTTCGCAAAGAATCATCCTGTCATCCCGTTTAATCTTCGCTGGCGTACTTGACTTATTGGATATACACAAATAGGTACGAAGTTTTTTTTCTTTTTTAACACTGTTCAGTACGGTTGAAGCAATGACAACCGACTTCGAGAAGGATAAGAAAACCACAAAACAATGTTTAATGAGCGGAAATAATAATGCATCTGCGCGATCAACATACCGCACGTGCAGCACGATTAATTTTCCCTTGCTCTTTTAACCAATGATATTCTTGTCTTGGGACGCGTTTGAAGTCGCAGCTGTCGTCCGGTTTCGTAAACTCCCTACAGCGACGTGAAATACTGTAAATGATCCAATGGACGACTGGAGCAGATACTTAATTTCAGAAATCCAAGAGGGAGGGGCTTTTAATAGATAGGAGCCATTTGAACCTCTTTCGGTAAAAACCTCATCAAAACTGAAATGCTGTCGGTAAAACGTTCCAGAGATCTTATACACGAGAGACCATCCAGTCCATCAACTGCTACGTGTAAGCCTTTTAGAGATCATGATCAATATCCTTAACTCAGAACTTGGCATTGAAGTAGGCTTCAACGTGCAAACCTTTGTAGGGTGTTAATCAAGCAAAAAAATTGAACCTGATAAAAATTGACTAATTTTACCCTACTTTTTTTTTCTATTCCCTAGTAGTTATGAGTTATTGTCACGGTGAGGAAGCGGAGGGGGAGCGGGGGTGAGTCTATTAAGCCGGGGTAGTTTATTGGAGAGTTGCGTCCAAAGTTAACCAAACTGCTTGGAGGCGGGGGGGGGGGGGGGGGGGGAAAGGGTATTAGATAAGAGGCGTTCATTTGAGGGGGGATGTCCATTGGATCATTAACGGTAACCAGATTTGAAGATACGTGGACGACGAGCCACAAGTTGATGATTTTCTGCTTTTAACTCTTAATTAAGCTGAGGACACGTGATTCAACATTTTGCAACATTAAATGATGAATCCGCTTCTGGAAAACGATTGATTAGCACCTTTCAACTAATGGCAACCTGGTAGATAGGGTTGGTCAAAAATGGTAGTCTCTCTTAATTATAATGCCCTGTAGAATTCACACCAGACCACAACACCAGGAAATCCGTGCCCTGCTCTTAGGAAATTTAAGAAACCGCGACGGCTGCGACTACGACGTCACCAAAGAAGTAATATCATTTGTTAAAAGACCATAAATAATCGTGCTGCACGTGCAGCACGAATTTTAGCAAGTATCTTAGCGCTCCCCTGCATAAAGACGACAATCACCAAATTTGAGGTCTCGTGCGACAACGTAAGCATGCAACAGAGAATCCTTTATTCTCCCTTTTATAACTCTAAAACCGCTAGTACCAATTTATTTTTAGGATACCTCACCCACATTGTAGGACGTGAACGAGACTGAAGAATCGCAAAAAACTTGTGATAGAGCCAAATTATCTTTTGAGGTGATGGTTTCGTGGCCGTCGCCGTCGTAGGTCTTAAATTCCCTCTTATCGCATAGTGATAAAGTTCATCGATAACGTCCCACATATACAGAGTTTTATCAGCAAGGGTTGGGAGACAAGGCTTACGGCTTATAGTCCTTATCCGAGAAGACTTGAAAGTCTGACCATTTGCTAATGTCATTACAAAGGCAGCACTCTTTCCTCAGTAATCTGAGTGTTGATCCGGCGAGTCAAACTCGCGACCTCCCACATGGCACTGAGTCCGATTCTCAACCAACTCAGTCAACCCGTCGAGTTTGTAGAGTTTGCGGTCTCTATTTTCGTTCAATTTGTAGTTCGATCCGTAGGTTCAACCGCGAACATTTTCTACAACTGCGCATTTTTAATCAGATGAGTCGTTTATTGCGCATTTTTAATCAGATAAATCGTTTGTTCTCGCTGCTGACCAAAAGAATCGCGGCCTTTAGGCATACGCACGAGAACAAGAATAAACCCCAAGACTGACACTTTATCTCCTCTTATCGTTTTCAAACTTATCATGAAAACAAAAACATTTCAAAATACTATAAAATATCAATTTATTTGCTGCCTACTAAAGCTTTTTACACACTTCCAGCGCGCGCAATTTGTGCCTTGCTGTCGGAAAACGACTCTTTAAAATTACCCGCTTCTAAAAAAGAAGCATCACTTTAGAGTACTTTCATCCCATAGCTGACTACAGTTAAGCTAGCAAAGATATGCGGATTATTATGAGGCCTTTAGACTTGAATGTTTAATCCTTTTTTTCAACAGAAAATAGAAGGTCTGGAGCCCATGAAGAGGAACATCCAGCTTCCATTCATGTCACGACGTCAATACACAGAAAAAGCTAGTTTTTGACGGCTCTTTACTAGTTACAATATCATTTTCCGCAAAAAGTTGTGTTTCAGTCCGCGGCTATTCAAATCGGAAGCTGTGCTATTTTTGTTACTTTTATTTTTGTATTGGCACTTGCTCTCTCCTCATTGAATCTGACCCGTCAAAACACGTATCATTTTTCAATCACTTTACGAAGTCTGTGAACAAACCACTTTCAGGAATGTTAAGCGTGGCAACGGCTGTCGTGAAAACACCGCTATTGTTTCTGTCCACGAGAATAGGAACTACAACAGCAGTATCTTCGATCAAGGATTTCTGTTATCGATTCCTGACAATGTTTTTTTATTATTTTAATTTATGCCAATTGACCTCTTTAGCTCGTACGTTTTGCTTTCCCATTTAAGACCACTTGGGGTTGTCAAGGGAATTTTCTCTTTGGTTTTTGGGGTCTTTTTCATTATATGCATAAAGACCCTTAAGTCAGAGGCAGATCTTGTCAGTTTGTCACTTTGAGGACGAGAACACACGTGACAGTCTGGCTTGTAGACTGGGTACTAGTAATTGCGAGGTCATTGTTTTCAAGTGTCGGCCATTGCCTCTAGCGTTCGTTGTTTGCAAATAAATCTGCGGTCGTTTTCCCTGTTTTGGGAAAAATTTGAAGATTTTTCCGTCGCAAATTAGTTGTAAGGTAAGTTATTTGTGTTTCAAAATTGATCTGTTGTGCTGTTTCAGATTGGTTTTCTCATAGGGAGCCCACACAAACAGTGTGTCTGTTTGTATGTTCGAAATATGAAATGTATGGGAAATATTGAAGAGTCCTAATATAGTAA
>NC_090875.1:40545177-40547677 GCF_036669935.1 Montipora foliosa
TAACAGGATTCTCCCTTCCGCTGGTTTGCTCAACAGTCATGTCAGCCCTGCGCAAGGTGCTCGTTGCTCCGCCTCTCTCAGCAGAGCCACTTTTCCAAAGCCCGTTGTTTGGTCTATCAATCGCCACACTGGATTGATTTGATTGGCTCGACCTTGTAGTCTGCACAGCTCCTCCCACAACAGCATCGCTCAGACCGTTTGCTTGGTTAACACCTGCCCCCATAGGATGGCTTTGTTCAGTCGCCTGCCCAGCACCTCCGACACCATTGTAAATTGAGTTCGCGACAGCATTTCCTTCAGTGTGGCCCAAACTGTTGGTCTGATTAGTAGCTGTCTCGGCAGGGATGATCGGTACACTAGAGTGTCCGCCATTCCCTTCCTCGGTCATTGTGAAACCATTCGCAAGATCAGAGCGTCGACTGTGAAATAAAAAAGAACCTTTTAGACCTTTTGTACTAAAGTAAGCCTCGCTGTGGAACGAAAAGTTATTAATTATACGAAAACAGCTATTGAGTTGTGTAACGCCAAAAAACCATCTCTCACGACTGGTATTACATAAGATTTATTTATTTCAAGTTATGTATTTTGTTTTAGTTGGCCTCGTCCAACACACACTCACACACACACATACAAATATATATATATTTATCACTGCGCCAAAAGAAAGATACGGACAGAGAGGCCACAATAGCAAAATCACATCGTACTCTGCCGTTTTAAGAAATGGAAACTACCATCGCGCACCGGTGGCTCAGTTGGTTAAGCACCGGGCTGTCACGCGGGAGGTTGTGAGTTCAACTCCGGCTTGACTAACACTCAACACTCAGGGTCAATAACTAAGAAGAAAGTGCTGCCTTGGTAACTACATCTGCAAATGGTTAGACTTTATTAAGATCTTTTCGAATAAGGACGATAAACCGGAGGTCCCGTCTCACAACACTTCAATGTTTATAATCCTGTGGGACGTAAGAACCCACACACTTGTCGCCAAGAGTAGGGCACGTAGTTCCCGGTGTTGTGGTCTGTCTTCTGTTGTGTATCATTTTTGGGAGGGTAAAAAAAGAGGGGCCACAGTATTTGGCGAAAGCTGTTGTGGCGCTCTGCCAGCTTGAGTGGCAAGGTTAATAAATGAATAAAATAAATAAATAAGATGTTCAAAGTGCAATACTGTTACTTACAGCTTTAGTGTTTAAGCAAAAAAAAAAATTAAGAAGTAACGTTTATGGCGTCAAATCAGAATTACGCTAAATATATTTAAGATGGCATAGATAGATGTTCTGACCTCCACCAGTCATAATCGTTTTTTTATTATCTCCTTACTTGTTTTTGTTAAGTTTGAATGACATGCTTCAAACTGTCGACTTAAACCGTATTTCTTCATGACGTGAAAGTTCCCCTAATAAGCTGTTATTCCTAGGATAATACTTATTTATTTAGTTCTGATTAAAGGCAATCATAACACCAATTGAGCACAAGACGCAGCAGTTTCATTGATATTTTTAATGCAAATACCGATTGTCACGCAAACGCCTTACCGAAGCACTTTCTAAATTTAGCCCAAATGGTTGGTAGACTAAAAACAAAATAATAATGCAAGGCTGGTCGTACGGCTGTACATTTTTGTTTTACTAATATTTCGTCAGGCACTGCTTGTTGATATGGTTAGTGCATGCCACCGTAGACAAATCTCAATGGGTGGTGAATAGTGACGATGCACACTGGCCACAAAAATGCGAAACCGCACCGGAAAGAAAACTCTTAGTCAACAGTGTAATGTCACAGTATTTTAACAGGAAGTCCACTGGAGTAAATGTTTTAACTCTCCTGTTCTGATCAAGAGGGCATTTGGCGTTCCGTAAAGAGGTATGATTATCGTTGCACTGTTAATTTTTCATTTTTACAGCTTTACTATCAGCAGTTTGTCATATTTCGTGTATTGTACCCTGTTGTACCGGAAAGATGGGCAAACCATTGTCTAACAGATACCAGAGAATTATTTTTGTCAGGAGTTATCAGTGACAACAAATCCATTTAACCACATTTAGAAAAAATTGTGGAAATTTTCTATAAGCTCTCCATTTCCCTGTGAAGAAGCGTTGACCGGACTCCAATAGAACTGGCAGCATTTTGCGGGCTTCACTCGCAGGCTATTCTACGTTTAACCATAGCTAGCCATTTTACAAGGAAACCTTTCCATTTAGTTTAACTGTTGCTCGCGTCAAAGTGTTCTTTTAACGCATTTTGAATTACTGTCACCGACGTCCACATATGAAAACATTGGGATCTTTAGAGAATGGAAGATCATCTATAATATATTTCCATGAAAAATAGTAAGTTTCTACTAACCTTTCTCTGTTGGATCCAGGTGGTACAGCAGAGACTGCCCTTCACGAAACTTAGAGCACTCAGTCTGACACAATCCTCCAGCCAGCAGCTGATAGTTGAAACGCATTATCTACGAATCATGCAGAAAGGGACCAATAGGAAAATTAATTGTAAA
>NC_090875.1:40565177-40567677 GCF_036669935.1 Montipora foliosa
AACAAAAGAAAGATACTGATACTAAATTTTGCTGTATTTCTTCCTGATTAAAGGCAATTAACACCAATTCATCTGTAGATTAAGCACAAGACGCAGACTCTTTCATTGATAACGCAAATATCGATTGTTACGCAAACGCGATTGATTGGCAGAATGAAGAAATTGAGGGGCATCAGCCTACCGAAGCACTTTCTAAATTTAGCCCATATGGTGCATGGGACTGTAAGGCAAGCCACAGTGGGTGGTGGCCAGTGGCTAGCGCGTGCACACTGGCTACAAAAATGCGAGGCCGCAACATTTCTTAAACGACAGCTCCAATATTTGTTGATCAACAAATGTTGAGCCGGGAATCACCAGCTTTAGTCAACCGTGTAGGGTCACTTAAGTGTAAGGTTTGACACACTGAGAACTGAACTCTCCTGTTCTGATCGAGAAGAGATCGCGATTATGCGTTTCTTCAAGAGGTGTGATGATCGTTGCTGCACTGTTATTTTTGATTTATATATACACCCATGTGCAAAAACGTTGTCATAGAAAAATGAAAAAAATGCAAAAGCCAAATAGGATTTAATTAGGCTAATAAGCCCAATGAATTCATTTGCAGCATCCACGCATGAACGTCGTATTTGCCTGTTGGAATTTGCTATTATTCTAAAGCTGGAAAACAATAAAAAAGATTCCGGGGAAATGCAACGGCTGTGCTTAATTAAAGCCTAATTAATTCAAATCCTATTCAGTGGGCTTTTTCCCTTTTTTATTTTTTTAAGACAACGTGATTGCAATTAGGTGTATATTACTTCAGCTTTATCATCAGCAGTATGTTGCATTCCGTACATTCTACCCTGTTGTACCAAAGATGGGCAAACCATTGTTTAACAGTTTTAACTGAGGCGATACCAGAGAATTATTTTAGTCAGGAGCTACTGGCGACAAGAAATACATTTGTATATATAACTATATATGAAACATTATGGGTCATTGTTTTCTGCGACAACGATCACGATTTTGAGATCCATTACAGCCGGAGAAAATACTTGCGCTCAGACTACAATGCATGGGTCATAAGAATCCTTATCATCTAACCATTGAGCCGCGTTTTCATGCTGGCAAAGCAAACGTAATAATTGAGGCAGTTCAAGATGTGGTCTGTAGAAGTCCTTATGTACACTATAGGATACGAGAGAGTTCATTCTGCCATTCCTGTCGCGTTTAACCAATTTGATTATGAAATGATATGATATGAAATGGCTCATATGTTGAACTACGGACATGAAATCAAGTGAAGCTATGATCAGCATTCAGGACTTCAACGGGGTTTGAGCCCGTGTCCTCGAGGTATCGGTGCTTCTCTTTAACCATCTGAGCTATAAAGCCAGTGACGTTGGGAGCTGATCATAGCTTCACTTGATTTCATGTCCGCAGTTCAATATATGATCCATTTCATATATCATTTCATCGTTGATTCATTCCTCACGTGAACATTAGAACCTACAAAAATGACCAGGTCCCAACGTCAGTGGCTTCATAGCTCATTTGGTTAGAGCGTCGCACCGGTATCGCGAGGTCACCTGTTCAAACTCCGTTGAAGTACTGAATTTTTTAGGCTTCTCTACGCAATTGCAAAAATTGCGTTCATAACTGCGAAGATCATAGCTTCACTTAATTTGGTTATAATTATAACAAGATCGTGAACAAGGCAAGCGACCAGAGAGTGACACGAGAGCAAACAACCAGATAGAGAGAGAAACAGTTATATTCGTGATTTATACAGAAAGTATCCCGAACATTCATAAAAACTAACCGTAGGCCTAATTAGGACTAAAGAAAAGTCTCTAGGCCTACGGTTAGCTTTTATGAATGTTTGGGATACTTTCTGTATAGATATTCTAAATGTTAATATAAATGCTAATGTGAAGTTGGCTTGACACGAAGTACTAAAAATAGCAGCCCTGTCTAAAACGTGTTGTTATACCTCCCTACCGGGTCTCACGAATATAAAAAATACCATAGAGAAAGTTTGCCCGATCCAATAGAGCCGTTTTTTTTTAAGAATGATACTTAGTTGACACTTTCAATTGAATGGCGAGCTTGTGCAAGTTGAGAACGTTTCATATCACTGGTTGAATCCTGTGGACACTAAATTTTCCTGATGCACCGAGCAACACCCAGTCAACCGTACAAGTCACTTGAACTGCTACGTATTCCGTCAAAAAACAAATGATTACAATTTCGTCGAGGTTCTCAAAAATCAACGGCCGAGCAAAAGTCATGAACAGCGATATTGTTCACTGGATTGTTGTAAATACATACTATTAGTTGACGCTTAACGCGCTTGGACTGAACTGGCTCGATACCCTACTCATGCAATGCATTATCTACACTCATCTAATCAAGTGCAAACCTTGACATACTGTGGAAAATACTAGGAGGCTACGTAGTTGAATTCTAACAGGTCAACGTAAATCTTGTTTCACGGGCTTGCTCCCAAAGGCTAGTTGCT
>NC_090875.1:40575177-40582677 GCF_036669935.1 Montipora foliosa
TATTGTTTCAACAGCCAATTAGGTTCTGGTTTGCATATTCATAACAATGGCTGACGTCACGAGAAACATCGTTATTCAAATATTTAATTGAATTGAAGGTCGAGAAAGCAAAAAGTAAATTGAATTTTCCAAACACTTTGCAAATGACGATGATGTTTCTAACATCGAAACATGTCTTATAAATTAAAAAATGCTGTCTTCTTTTGAAAAATTTCAAAGTTTGGATTATCGTATCGAATGTTTTAATTGTTGAATTGAAGGTCTGAATTGTTAAATTGAATGTTTAAATTGCCGAATGCAGGTTTGAATTCTGACACTAAAAACGTGCCATGCTCTCGTTCCGTTCCAGTAAATGTCATTGAATATAATCGATTAATTCTCGACAAAAGGACGATAGCTGGATGCAACTAAGGCAATTAATTACTCTTTAGATCGGCCTTGAGAGCAATCGAAATATCAAGAGTTTTGTAAAAATCCACTGAGTGACAGAACCTGGTAGAAAAGCTGCTAGATGTGATTTTGAATTAATCACTAATTCAAATATAAAACATTTAGAGGGAAAACAAGAAACTCTTCGTAGAGTTATGGAGGGTGCCCAGCTTGATTCGCTCGCCCAGGTTTTTCAAAGAAAATATATGACACAAATTAAAGCAAGCCGACACTGTTTGAAGTCCTTTGAGGCTATGGAAAGCTCCCGGAGTCTCTAGGGGCTCATGTTTTTGTTTCAAATTATTTTCTTTCGATACAAATAGTGCACGCGTCATTCACTTGGATTGTGAAGCCCTCTATAAATTCTTACTTAAGTGCGTCCGATCCGACATGACTTTTAATTCATCCAATTACGTCATGCTATTTATGGTGTTTTGTACTGTTAAGAGTTTGACATAAGTGCTTGAAGTTTAGGCTGATGTCCTAGTACATCAGTGCGGACTTATTTCCACTGAATAGAGCAACGGACCTCTTAATAGAAGAACAATTATATCAGATTCCTAGGCGCGGTGGCCTCGTGGTTAATGCGCTCGACTCTGGATCGAGTAGTCCAGGTTCGGGTCCTGGCCGGGGACATTGTGTTGTGTTCTTGGCCAAGATACTTTACTCTCACGGTGCCTCTCTCTACCCAGGTGTATAAATGGGTACCGGCGAATTTAATGCTGGGGGCAACCCTGCGATGGACTAGCATCCCATCCAGGGGGGAGTTGAAATACTCCTAGTCGCTTCATGCTACAGTAACCGGAGATAAGTGCCGGCTTGATGGGCCCGTAGCAGACTTTACCTTTACCCAGTTAGAAAGCAGTATCACTCATGCAACTACTCTTTTTGAGTCTTGGGCCTCCATACACCGTAGTCCGTGTTTGAATCAGAACGTCATTAGTGGCATTCAGGTCATTGAGAGGGGCAGTACGTAATTAGTCTAGTTAAAGTTCACATGTTACGATTTTTTCCCCTGTTTCTTAAAGTTTAACGTTCGTGAAAAACAACTTGAAAGTTACAAAGTGTTTGAAATGGCTGAAACTCCTAATTATAGCTTTCCAGTTTGTCCCGGTTGTCGCGCGGCTAAATCATCACCTGATATATGTGGCCTTGTTAAGTCACAAGGTTATGTGAAAAGGGATCGTCGTTGGGTGGGACCCGTTGAGTCGCTGGCGCCATAAATAAGACAGGAAAGGAACGTATACAGAAGGGATATTGGTACATCAAATTCCTTCGGACTCAGTCTTAAGAGGGTTCGATTTGTTGAACGACATCAACAAATACGCAGTATTTTACAACATAGCTGCCTCACCCGCTCCATTCGAACGGGGGAATTTTTTTTTCCAAAATTCCATATCTTTCATTGAAATCAGGGCTTTTACATGTTGTCATTAATATAGTTTATTTTGTTTATTGCAAAGATATCCATGATTGAGTCAACCGAAGTAAAAATTGCTGATTCTAAAACTGTAAATAAGTTTGAGGTTAAATTCTAAAACTTGTCCTAGATACGACCAGTACACTGAGGAAATTTTTTGTCTCTTTTCGTCTCTCAAAAGCACCCAAATAAATCTAGAAGCCATGATTTCTCCACACGAACTCTCCTTCGACAAATTCAATGAGTCACCGTCAGCCTTGCTTTTGGTCACTTTCTGGAGCTGGCAACTTTAAAGATTATAAACCGAGAGCCTGCGTTTCTCTGATATTATTTAGTATCCACTCAGCCGTGTTCTATTGAAAATCCCTGAATCTCACTGTTTTTCTATTCGCCGGATAGAACACAAACGCGAGCTCCTTGCCCTTTTCAGAAATGGAAAATAATTCGTGGATTCTTTGCAAAAAAAAAATCTATGAAAACGTTATTTAACTATTCGGTCATGGTCTAGGTGTCAGCATAGTTTTCTTAATCCTACGACTCCTTCTACTGATCTCACCCACACTACTTAACCTTTGGCTATTACTAGTAGATAAATCTTATTAAGAGCAGGGATGTATTTTTCGAACACCATACGTTAGCTTTCCTCACAAAGCCATGATTAATAACGATTGTGAATTGAATGGTATAGTTTTATTCCTTAGTTTCATGGGATAAAAAGTTGTACGTGAATACTAGTTAAGGTCATATTAAGGCTAAACGTAGATGAACTTACCTTCTTCGCATTTAAAATTTGCTTTTGTCGCTTGGCCATGACAGACGACAATCCCCGACTTTAACATATACAATGACCCGGACATAAGGACAAAAATGTGTTTCGATTAAATTACCAAAAAGGACATCCAAATCGCAAGAATTATTGATATCAAAACATTGAATCTATTCAATCGTTTAAAACCTCAGTACCGACATAAGCTGCACAGGTGGAATATATACTAAACATGATTATGCAAAGACTATACCGTTTTATCTTGGACACTTACCAATAAGAAGATCTTGCACTAGGAGGCCAACTATGTTTCCTTGACGGATAATTTGTGAGTGTGTGCTTGCTGATTCACACCCTTTTTGACTGGGAGAAAATGAAGTTGCGAGTTTTGATGACTGTCGCACGTTTTGCTCAGCAAAGTGGCATTCAATGAAGAAATGACAGGTGGTATAGGTTTTTGGCGACGACCCTTTTACATCTGCTGTATTGTAAAACTTTAACGAGGGGGTTTGAAACAGATCTAAAAAACGTTAAAAAATAAATTTTCGACCTCCTTCTGCGGTCTTCTTCAGAGGAATGTACTCTGCAAGGCACTGAATGCAATATATAGCCAATGACGTCATTGTTCGTTACTCGTAAGTACGTACTTTACGTAATTACGTACGTACGTACTAACTTACGTACGTACGTACTTACTTACGTAAGTACTTACTTACCTAGCTTCGTACGTACGTACTTACTAATGTACTTACTTACTTACTTACGTAGGTACTACGTACGTACTTACGTACTCACTTACGTACTTACGTACTTACGCACTTACGTAGTTACGCACTTACGTACTTACGTACTTACGCACTTACGTACTTACGTACTTACGTACTTCCTTACTTACTTACCTACGTACTTCCTTACTTACTTACCTACGTACCTACTTACTTGCTTACCTACTTACCTACTAACCTACCTAACTTACGTACCTACTTACCTACCTACTTACCTACTTACTTACCTACTTACTTACTTACTTTCTTACTTACTTACTTACTTACTTACCTAACTTACTTGCTTGCTTACTTACTTACTTGTTTACTTGCTCACTCGCTCGCTCGCTCACTCACTCACTGACTCACTGACTCACTCACTCACTCACTCACTCACTCACTCACTCACTTACTTACTTACGTAGGGAAGTAGGTACGTACTTACGTAAGCACCTACTTACGTACTTACGTACTTCCTTACTTACTTACCTACGTACTTCCTTACTTACTTACCTACGTACCTACTTACTTGCTTACCTACCTACCTACTAACCTACCTAACTTACCTACCTTCTTACCTACCTACTTACCTATCTACTTACCTACTTACCTACCTACTTACCTACTTACCTACTTACCTACTTACCTACTTACCTACCTACTTACCTACTTACCTACCTACCTACCTACCTACCTACTTACTTACTTACTTACTTACTTACTTACTTACCTACTTACTTACTTACTGACTGACTGACTTACGTACTTACTTACGTACTTACTGACTTACGTACTTACTTACTTACTTACTTACTTACTTACTTACTTACTTACTTACTTACTTACTTACTTACTTACTTACTTACTTACTTACTTACTTACTTACTGCCTGGAGATGACGGGAGTTATGGCAAACGAGGACTTCCCGGCGGAAGCCATTGCCAAATCGGTTGGCAACGTTATTGGAGTACCATTACAGGACAATGACATCTCGATTGCTCACCCAATTTCCACCTACAAGGAAGACCCGCCGCCGAAACTAATCGTGAAATTTACCCGCCGCAGTGTCAGAACCAAATTCTATTCTAACAGGCGAAAGCTGGCGAGGAAGAAAGCTAAAGATCTGCCAAACCTCAACCTCTCATCCGAGGCCGACGTTTTCATCGCAGAGTCACTCACTCCATTCAAGAAAAAGCTCTTATGTGAAGTCAACAAGGTGAAAAAGAAGCTAAAGTGAAAATATATCTGGACATATAATGGTAGGATCTTTCTTAGGCAAGACGAGAATAAGCCATCTTTCTCGTTTAACTGCAAAGAAGATTTAGCTAAAATTTAAATCAGGGCATGCAAGTCACGTTTATCGCTAGATACTTCCGACGAAAAGTCCACAAAGTAGAGCACATTATGGCTATATAAGTAATCATCCTTAATGCCCGACTATTTATCTTCACTTTTCGTAGTCTTGTTACTGAAATCTTTTAATCATTCTGAATTAAACCATAATGTGCTCTCTGAGCTTCCATTTTTCACTTTGGATTCCCAAGAGTTCCTTAAGATTACTGGAGGGTGGGTACACCAGTCGCTTCAATCTCTTATTGAGTCTAAAGATCTATTCGGATATATTATTACTAGCCCTGAAAGAGAAAGTGAGCTACAAGAGTCTCTATACAACAATTACACCCCAACAAATTATTTTACGATCTAACAGTTTGGAAATTTCTCTTATGAGACGAAAAAACACCATGGATTTTCTATAATGCACTTTAACATGCGTAGCCTACCTAAAAATCTAACATCGTTAGAAGGTATTATTTTGACCGTAAAAGGGACTCCGGAAACAAAATTGAAAGAAAAAAACATTTATAATATTAGCATTCACTACTTGCACAATCCCATAATACACCTCTCTTAGCCCCCAAAATTTTGCATAATCATTGTTTGCAATTACTCCTGGGACATGAAGATGTCCCGAAAGAGATAGAAAACAATGTCTATGCAAATTTTTCGGGGAGAAAAGAGGTGTATTATGGGATTTGTGCAAGAAGTGAACACCGGGTTATGTCTTTTTGAATACTAATTCACCAACAAGTGCAGGAGGTGTCGGCCTTTATATTTCTCAAGAATTAGGCTTCATTAGACGGCGGGACTTAGAACTATCAGATGATATTTCCTTTACAAGATTGTAAATATTAACCAGGTACACCAAAAAAAGCATAATAAAGATTATTATTACTTACTTAAGTACTTACTTACATACGTACTTACTTACGTAAGTACTTATGTACTTACGTATGTACTTATGTACTCACGTACTTACTTACGTACATACTTACGTACGTAAGTACGTACATACGTACGTAACTCCAACTCTTCGACATAACTCTATGAAAATAACTCTTAGAATTGCTGTCCCTTAGTTTAATTTTCAGATTCGACAAAAAAGCGAGATTTATATGACGATATAAGATGAGGTAAATATCGACATAAGGAAAGATATATGAGTTACTGACCAAGCGTGAAGTCAATATGGCTGGATATTGGCCAAGTTCTTTTTTTGCGTGTTTATGGACCGTGAAGATGTCGAGGTCCATAAACACGCAAAAAAATAACGAGGCCAATATCCAGCCATCTTGACCAAACAAGCTTGGTCAAAAAAGATTTTATTATATGGGTAAAAACGCCAAAAAATGATCTTTGATCTTGCGGGACCAAGTGAGAAATTCCGAGAGTGCAAGATAGCTCCATCTTGCCCGCTGAGGTACCCAATAACAGCGCGGGATTTGGTTCATCTTGCCCACTCACGGAGCTGGTCACATAATAAAGACACAATTACAAATGTGAAGATTATCTTTCGCCAGGTCACCAATATCAGACACAGAATAACAAAACTGCGAGTAAGCAACTGTAAATTAGCCATAAAAACAGAAGCTATTTGATACCGTCTTAGAAACCTGTAGAAAAAATTTGTCCAATTTGTAAAGTAGAAGTGGAAGAGGATTACCACTCCTTAATTGTATGCCTCGCTCACCAGGAAAAAAAGAAGTTCTTCTTTCGAGTTTTTGGAATAGAATAGAATAAGAATACTAAGAATGTCACCCAACGGAATGTTCATGTTTCTAATAAATCCCCCTAGTGGAAATGCTCAGTGCTGGCGCAGTAGCGAGAGCACTCGCCTTCCACTAGTGTGGCCCGGGATCGATTCCCGTATTCGAAGCCATATGTGGGTCGAATTCGTTGGTTCTCTACTCTTAGGCCTGTTTCTCGAAAGTCCCAAGAACTTTTCGGGCACGAAAAGCCAGTCGTCAAACTGCAATCTGCTTATTTTGAAAAGTTGATCCTTTAACATGTTTTTAATGTAAGAAAAACTAAGAGGACTGTGAAGTTTGATGGCTTAGAACCTCGGCGTTGCGAACATATAATGGGAACTGTGGCATCCGAAATAGGCCCGAAAACGTTTGGGGACTTTTGAGAAACCCCCCTCCTCAAAAAACCAACATTTGATTTGATTTCATTTGTTCTTGCTGGCTGGCAAAAATGCAGGTGTTTCGATGAGCTGGCTGGCAAATTTGTTATTGACAGAGGTTTTTCCTGGGAATTACAGACTTTTTCTAGCATTTCAACCCGAGCTGGCTGTAGAAACTCTGAAGACAGAGGACGACCAAAAAAAAAAAAAAAGACCCCCTTCTCTCTCCCAGGGAGTAGTCACAGGCATACGACGGCTGGTCAGAGTGATTGCGCTTGCGGCAAAAATCTGTTTTGTCCCGGTTTTGTCGCTTTTGTTAGGTCGTTTTGGATCGAGGGATTTGAAAGTGCGCGGAATTCCTGGCTGGGAAATAAATTTGATCAGCAGGCTGGGAAACCGGCAACCAATTTTATCTAGCTGGCTGGGAAATTTCTTGCGTGTCTTGCTGGAAAAAAGGACCAGATAATATTTTCCCAGCAACTCTTAAAAACACCTGAAAATTCCTTAATAACATTTATTTTCATTAACTGGGGTATAATAATACATTTTACAACAAATTGGTCGTTGGGTGCCCCTGAAGCTAAGTTAAGGAAATATTATAACCATAAAGAGAACTGGAGACATTAACTGCACGTGTGTACGATCGTGTATAACTAAT
>NC_090875.1:40587677-40595177 GCF_036669935.1 Montipora foliosa
GGGAATTTTTTCGAATTCAAAGTTATAAAAAGGCTTACCCGTTTTCCCGAAAGGAACATTGATCCCGCCGATTTGTCATCGTCAAAAACTGCGAGTCTTGTCTTTTTTTAATTAGCTTGTTCAGAATTGCGTGGCTCCGAGTGGGAGCCAACAATAAACTTGACACCGATCAAGTTCCTGTTACTCGGAACATTCCTGTTACTGATTAACAAAAGGAAAGACGGTTTACGGACGGTCAAGAGTTTTTGAAGAACGTGAATGGAGTGAATTGAAACTATGTCAAACTATACTGAGATAATAAATGGAAAAAAGTAATGGCAGATATTTCAGGAAACGTATGTTGTAGTGCGTTTTAGATAGTCACACACATTTTGTGAAGGAAAACGATGATTGGATTTTTAAGGCAATTAGCTTAGGCCGTCCCCATTTTTTCTATAATTTATCGACAGGAAATATAATGAAGGGGTAATAACTTACTAAAATGACTTCTAATCTGAAATATAAACATTGGTTTTGCCTGTACATATTTTCTGTTTCAACTTCAACCCCAGAGTAAATGTGATACTTTCCCACAAGAGCGTAATTTGCTCAGATCAGCGCAACCATGTAAACTATACGTCCCTTTGGATAACTCTAGTACAAGAAATTCCCGCTGCCAGCGTTCATCAACATCGTTCTACCAATTATGAACCAAAACCAAAACCGAAATATTCAGCATTGCAAAGCATGCAAAAAATTGATTTGTCCACTAGGTTCTTCCTGGCGCAAGGATTTTTCTCCCTCCGTGCAAACAGTCCCTAGGAAATTACTCAGTATACAGACTAGCAACGCCATAGATGTCTAAAGAAGTCACGGTTTTCGTAAAGAATCATCCTGGCATCCTGTCTAATCTTCGCTGGGCAGGCGTACTTGACTTATTAGACATACAGAGATAGCTACGAAGTAGTTCAATACGGTTGACGCAGCGACATCCGTGGTCGAGAAGAACAAGAAGACCACAAAACAATATGTTAAATTAGTGGAAATAATAATGCATTTCCGCAATCGACACGCCGCACGTGCAGCACGATTATTTTTTTTCTTTGCTCTTTTAACCAATGATATTCTCGTTTTGTGACGTTGTTGTAGCCGCAGCTGTCGTCCGGTTTCGTAAACTCCCTACAACGACGTGAAATATCGTAAATGATCCAATGAACGAGTGGAGAGGCTATTTAATTTTAGAAATCCAAGAGGAAGAGGCTTTTAATAGACAGGAGCCGTTTAAACCTCTTGCGGTAAAAAGCTCATCAAAACTAAAATGCTTTCGGTAAAACGTTCCAGAGAGCTTATACATGAGAGACCATCCAGTACATCAATTGCTACGTGTAAGCCTTTTAGAGATCATGCTCAATATCCTTAACTCAGAACGTGACATTGAAAAAGGCTGCAACTTGCAAACCCTTGTAGGGTGTTAATCAAGCGGAAAAATTGAACAGGAAAAAAGTGACTACTTTTACCCTATTTTTTCTTTCCTAGTAATTTGGAAATAATGTCAGGGTGGTGGAGCGGAGGATGCGTCTATTAAAGCTAGGGAGTTTATTGGAGAGTGGCGTCCAAAGTTAACCAAACTTAACTGCTTGGAGCCCGGGAGGGGAGGTATTAGATAAGAGGCGTTCATTTGAGGGAGGATGTTCATTGGATCATTTACGGTAACCAAATTTGAAGATACGTGGACGACGAGGGCGCAAGAGGATGATTTTTTGCTGTTAACTCCTAAGCTGAGGACACGCGATTCAACATTTTGCAACAGTTAATGATGAACCGTGCGTCATCCGCTTCTGGAAAAAGATAAATTAGCACCTTTCAACTAATCGCAACCTGGTAGATGGGTAACACTTTTTTAACAGGGTAGATAATTACAGTCAAAGACTGTAGTCTCTCTTAATTATAAAGCCCTTTAGAATTCATACCAGACCACAACACCGGGAAATCCGTGCCCTGCTCTTAGGGAATAATTAGAGAGCCTTAGATTCTAGTACGAGAACAACAACGAGTACGAGATTTTTCTCATAGGGCAACAGTGAGCGGGCGCAAACCAGCGTCATTTTGGCGGGAAAAACGTGATGCCGTCGTCATTTTAGTAAGAGGTTTTGCAAAAATGTCGTCGAATCAAAACAAATCAATAATAATAATAATAATCATAATAATAATAATAGTAATACAATACACTTATATAGCGTCTTTTCCCTGTGGTCCAAAAACGCTTTACAAGTGACAAATTAAAATTATCATATACAATATAATCGTTAAAAATATTACATTACTATCATTATTACCATTACCTAACCGTTATAACTATATAAAATAGAGTATCATAAATAAAAAGTAAAATACCACCATGGTACTATATTGTCTTGAAAAAAAATTAAAATAAAATATTCAACTTAAAATCAGAATCAGTAAAAATCATTGTCCGCTGTAAGCCTGTAAAAATAAATGTCTCTTAAGTTTCTGTTTAAAAGTTTCCACCGATTGGGAATCTTTTGTTGACTGTGGAAGGTCGTTCCAAAGTACTGCTGCAGCCAGCACAAAAGACCGACCACCATATGACTTAAGATTGAACACAGGTTTCGTTAAAAGATTTTTGGTAGATGAGCGCAGTGATCTTGAGGGTTTATAGGGTGTAAGAAGGTCACTTATATAATTTGCAGCTTGCTTGTTGAGTGCTTTAAATGTGATTAAAAGAATTTTAAATTTAATCCGCTGTTCAATAGGTAGCCGATGGAGTTCCTTTAGGAGAGGTGTTATGTGATCATATTTGTTGGATTTAAACACTATTCTCGCAGAGCAGTTAATAATCGTTGCAGCCGCAGCAATAAATATTTAGGAACACCACTCAGCAACGAGTTACAATAGTCGACCTTTGATGTAATGAAAGCATGTACCAGGGAATTCGTAGTTTCCATGCTAAGAAACTTCCTTATCTTGGATATATTGCGTAAATGAAAAAAATGCAGATTTACACACTGCTGTTACGTGCGGGGCCATTCGACAGAGATTCATCAAGTGTGACACCACTGTCCTTTGCTGTTGAGGAAAAGTTAACCACCTCATCAACAATTGTCAAATCATGAATGTTTGGTCTTGGACGATAACGAGATGAAAATACCAACACCTCCATTTTTTCTTGGTTTAGCTTGAGTCGATTTTGTATCATCAAAAGGTCAATATCACGAACACAGGCCTCCATCCTGGTCTTGCTCAGTTCCATGTCATAACAACACGGTAGTAGTTTTGATGAGCAAAATTGATCAGTTACCAGAATAACTGAGCAACCTATACTGCTAACAAAGAGTAAGATTAAGCGTACGCGTAATAAATTTCCTTAGAATTTTCGCTAAAAACGGGCAGTCAAAACTCGTACTTGTTCTCGCCCTCGTCGTAGAATCTAAATGTCCCTAATTTAAAACGACTACGACTACGACATCGCCACAAAACAGTAATATCATTGGTTAAAGGATCATAAATAATCGTTTTGCACGTCCAGCACAGATTTTAGCAAGTATCTTAGCAGTCCTCTGCATAACGACGACGCGAAATCTTTTGACGACAACATAAGTATGCAACAGAGGATCTTTCATTCTCTATTTTAGCTCTGAGACCGCTCGTACCAATTTATTTTTAGGATACTTCGCTCACACCGGGACGTGGACGAGACTGAATAATCGCAAAAGACAAGTTATATTTTTAGGTGACGTTTTCGTCGACCGTCGTCGTCGTAGATCTTAAATTTCACTCTTATCCCATAGTGATAAAGTTAATCGATGACGTCCTACGTACACAGAGTTTATGAACAAGGGTTGTGAGAAGGGGTCCATGGTTTATAGTCGTTATCCGAGAAGACGGTACTGATGCTCAACGAACTCAGCCAACTCGTAAAAATTGTAGAGTTTGCGGTCTCTATTTTGGTTCTATTTGTAGTTTACTACTATTGCGCATTTTTTAATCAGGTGACTCGTTTATTCTCGCTGCTGACCGAAAGAATCGCGGTCTTTAGGGCATGCGCACGAGAACAAGGATAAACCCCAAGACTAACACTTCAGCGCACCGGTGGCTCAGTTGATTGTGCATCGGGCTGTCATGTGGGAGGTCGCGGGTTCGAACCCCGCTCAGGAACTTAAATTAGTGAGGAGAAAGTGCTACCTTTGTAATTTCATCTGCAAATGGTTAGACGTTCAAGTATTTTCAGATAAGGGCTGTAAACCGTGGGCCCCGTCTCATAAATATCTTCTATGTTCATTAGTTCCCTGTGGGAAGTTCAGGAACCCACACACATATTCGATAAGAGTAGGGGATGTAGTCCCCGGTGGGATTGTGAGCTGTCCTGTTCTCTCCAGCAGAAGTGGCCGGCTTGGCGGTGAGGTCTCCAAAAAGGCTTGAAACCAGAAACATCAGGGACGGCGGAGCCAGGGAGGCTGGGCAGGCTTTAGCTTCCCCTCCCTCCTGCCTTCCCCTCCCCCCCCCCCCCCCCATCACATCCAATTTCAAGCAAAAAATAAAAATAAGGAGTAAAACATCTGTCATTTTACGGTTGATCCACATTTATTTATTTGATCATCTATCTTGTCGAGAATGCTGAAAGTAGCATTTCCGAGCTTCAAGATTTCAAATTTTTTGGCGGAGAATTCCTCCAGAACACCCCCTACAAGTTAGCGTCTCCGCGCTTGCTTGTTAGCCCACCACCTGCCCCCCCCCCCCCCCCTCCCCTAATATAAAATATACTCCGCTGACCCTGAACAGCCATAAGTCAAAAAGGGATTTTGCCGAGTGCTGGAATATGCCAACAAAAGCAACATTTCAAAATGCTGTAAAGAAGGAATTTATTTGCTGTCTACTAAAACTTTTTTCACACTTGCAGCGCGCGCAATTCGTACCTTGCTGTCGGAAAACGACTCTTTAAAATTACCCGCTTCTAAAAAAGAAGCATCACTTTAACTCTACTTAACGAAGAGTACTTTCATCCCATAGCTGACTACAGTTAAGCTAGCAAAGATATGCGGATTATTCTAAGACCTTTACACTTGAATATTTAAGCCCGTTTTCCACCAGAAAATATATAATCATAAGTAGGAGCAGATCTGGAGCCCATGACGACGAGCAGACATGTGCAGCTTCCAGACATGGCCTATGTCACGGCGTTTACACAGAACAAGCTAATTTTAGACGGCTCTTTAATTACAAAGTCAATTTCCGCAAAAAAGTTGCGTCAGTTTCAGTCCGCATGAATGGCTATTCCGTGTCCTGGGGAGTCTCAATTGGGTGGAAAATTTATCTTAAAATAGCTTGGTCTATGCAAGTGTCGTGAATTGTGATACAAGTTAGAAATTCCTGGTCTTGGGATCCTGGCGTGACAATAAAAATCAATCTCTCAAGCCATTACCTTATTAATTCAAGTAATTGCCGACTTGCCTTTGACACTTGTGAAAACTGTAACGACCTAAGAACGCAGAGCTAAGAAGATAGCACAATCCGCTCCTCTTACAATAGGCCTTGTTCACGATAGCCGCCATGTTGGTTTTCAAATTGTCATGCAAATTAGCCATGTGTTATGCTTGGGGGCAAACATTCAAAAAAAGGCAAATTGCGGAAAATCGGCTCGTCGAAATATTGAAATAACATTACTAAAAGTACATTTTAGAATTTAGAAATAAGTACCTTTTATAATAATTTTATGTCTTTTGATTGCCTTTGACCTTTTGACTTTCTACGCCGTTATCTGCTCATTTTTCACTAAAAAACATCGACGTAAATTGCGTAATCATTTTATTTTACTACTTAGGTGATAAACATTCAATTAACGTAAAACAAATCATGTGTGGCTAAGATGTTCGTTATAACCACTCGAACTTGTGTTGTTTGCCCCTTCACAAGTGTGAAGCTAATTTGCATGATAATAGTAAATCCAACATGGCGGCCATCGTGAATAAGGTCTATTGTGTGTGGACGTGTGCTAATCCTGGCTTCAGTCGGAAAACGGAAGTAAGAAGCGCAAGCAATCAAAAGGCGTGTGTATCTCCCACACCGCAGGGAGCTGGTGCCCATTTCTGAAACTTTCCGGGCCTGAAAAGCAATTTGTGAAACGAAAATCCGCAAAAGTTTAAAGTTTAAAGTTTTTCATTTCTTGATACGGTTTCCGTCTGAAGATACAAAAAAGGAATTCTGACGTGCGCCGGAAATACGCTCGGAAAGTTTCGTGGCTTTCACACCTAGTAACGACTATTTAGTCAGCAAATGGTTTTTCGCGCTTGCGTGTACATGTATATATGGTTTCTCATGTTTATGCCCTTGTGAAAGTCAAGCTTTAGGCGGTAACTTGACGATGCCATGTTTGTGCAAGCAATTTTAACAACAAGTAAGAGCTAACTTTGGTAAATGAGAAAACAACCACTGGTAAAATGTGGTTTCGGGCTTAACTTCATACCCTATCAATTTGACCTGGTTTTTAGGGAAAATTACAACATTGCTAACTCGTTCAACAACTTCTCAATTTAGTCGCGACCCTTGCTGACTGAACATGTTCACGTTTCGTGGATAACGATAAATGACAATTAATCTCCCATTTTACCATGGTTACAAGCTCTCTTAAATGTGATATTTAATATAATGAATATTGAACACTTAAAGGTTAATTTTGGTGGCGATCTCAATATTTTGTAAAAAAAACCAAGGTAATTAAGTTGGCTGATTTAAAATGTCCGCCGATTGGAAAACTAGCGAAAAGACAAAATGAACACCGTGATTGGCGCCTCCTTCGGAGAGGGTTATCAACAAAATTCACATTATTTGGAGTGGTCGCCACGAAGTGTCCCTCTAACCATGACCTGAATCAGAGTAATACATGAAGTTCTTTAAGGAGACACCTTGTGACGTGTATGCAAAGTACCATGAACCATATTATCCTGCACTTGGAATAATTCTATGAGATAAGAAAACTTTCCCACGCGTTAATGCAAAACCGGTTTAAAACGCGCGTGTGTGCTTAACGTGGACACCATGCACCATTAATTATACACAGTATTTTATATTTACAAATATTGCAATTTCTATATACATATATACACATATATATATATTGAAAATTAAAATGTTTAATTTTACCAAGATAATTTAACAAAATTAATTTTAAATGAAATTTTGGTTATTGTAAACTTGTCCATCACCGTTGCTCGCTCAATTTTGAAATATTCGCCATGTTGGAATGAAAATGATAAGCTCTGATTAACATATTCTCCTTGCCCTTTTTAAGCAAAAGATTACCGTTCTTAGTCACCATTGATTCTGTGGAAACATATGATCAATCATTTTTCGATCAGCAATTTAACGATTCTCTCTTGATTCAACAACTTTTGCACAGGACTGTCACAGTCCAGATTGCGTGACAATTAAGTGACACCACAATAAATAACCATTCTCTTTGGACACATTTTCGCCACTGTTTGTGGTATTCATTCTTTGGATGAG
>NC_090875.1:40600177-40602677 GCF_036669935.1 Montipora foliosa
TGAAAAAAAAAAACACCTTGATCTACCGTGAACACTCACTTTAAGTTTGCAGAGAAGTTAAAAGAATATCCATCATATTCAAGAATTACATTACTATTTATTAACGCTCGCAATTTCACTCTGAGATCAAAATGCACTCCCCCTCCCTTACCATCCCACCCCTCCCATAAAAATTAATGTTATCGTTACTCCCTTATTACAGTGCAATTACAGGAGCACGTGAATAGGGCGAACAACTAGTTCGAGTATGAGCGAGCATTTTCTCTGACGTATTGTTTAGATTGCTAGTTCATGCATCAGTTAAAAAATAATGATTCATGCACATGAAATTGTCCCCAAACAAAATAAACGCATATTTTGTACCGGCTAGGAAATCCCGCTCTATAAGGCGACTTCGGTATCTCTCTTTCATGAAGGCATGTCTGATTGCCGAATATAATGCTATTATCATTATAACAATTAACAACAAAAGATGGAATGGTGCAAGATAAGCAATTTTGTGTCGCTTTGACACAGTCATACCAACCTGTCGAAAGGTCAAATGTAACAACCGCAGGTGGACCAGTTCCCATTCTGTTCACTGCCAATACTGAAAACCTGTACGATGCTTTTGATTCCAAATAGTGGAGTCGAATTTCAGTTGAGCTGCCATTGGTATGACCTGTGATAGCCATGCGTGAGACGGGAAGCCTTTGAATGGTGACTTGATAGTCTGTGATGACTCCATTGCTGTGCTCAGGTGAATTCCACTGCAGCAAAATGAAGGACTGGTTTTGAATGTGTAGCGAGAGACTGCGAGGGGCACTTGGTACTACGAAGAATAAAACATCAAGCAATTAAAGACGAAGACCCACTGTCAAAGGCAAAGGCCTTTTTACAATGACTGCAAAAATTCTCGCGCGTTCATTGGCTAATTTTTATTGTCAATGAGCGGACAGACACATAAATTTATAATTTATGCGATAATGACGCGAAATTGCTCGCGTCAGATTAAAGTTTCTCGCATTTTTGTCTCGCTATCTTCTCGTGTTTTGACTTCATTTTGAGCCCTCTGCCTTTTTGTTAGTGCAAAAAACAAATTGATGTCAGTTTTTCATGCGTCTGTAAAAAGGAAAGGAACTTTATTTAAGTGTCTAGTCGTTCTAGCGCTGGAGCGCTAATTGGGGACACTGTAAACTGAAATGCGCAATGAAAGTAAATCAAGTCAAATGTTGGTTTTTGAGGAGAGGGGAAACCGGAGTACCCGGAGAAAACCTCTGGGCGAAGAGTAGAGAACCAACAAACTCAACCCACATATGACACCGAGTTTGGGAAATGAACCCGGGCCACATTGGTGGGAGGCGAGTGCTCTCACCACTGCGCCATCCCTGCACCTGTCCTGTTATTGACAATGAATTTCGTCATAACATTGTCAAAATAGTCTGCGGATCCTTTCGGCTATCGCCTCGTGGATCCACAGCTACTTTAACAATGTTATGACGCAATTCATGATCAATAACAGAACAGACGCATGAAAAACTGACGTCAATTTGTTAAGTGTACATACGAATGATTTGTCAATCAACCGTGGTCGTATTCGTATGCAGAGCTGTGATAATTTGTGCAATAAAAAATGCCCCTTATGGCAATATGTCCGTAATATGCTGTAAGATGTTATCATCACTTTTCTCGCCCAGGGAATATTTTGAGGGGCCCTTCTCTGTCTTCTCTGTGTTGCTGTATGTTGCTCGTCACTTTGGATTATCAGTCATGCTTGAATGCCTTCGAACAAAAACAGTACCTGAAGCGACGCCCTTAATTGTTTGTCTTCGCATTAAGTTAATCAGCTCCACATCCTCGGATCGTATGTCTGCGCATGACCCCAAGGCTCTGGGAAACTCTATGCAGGAGAACATGCACCGTGGGATTCTTATAGCCAAAAATTAGTAGCTAATTCACTAGGACCGTGATTACCAAAGAACGACGTCCACGATAACGAAAACTACACGAAACATTAACTTAACGAGCGAAAACAATAGATCTGGGCGCCCAGGCCGTACGTTTTGCATTTTGGTACATTTCTGTGTCGTCATCCTCTTGAAGTGTTCGTTCGTTTCAACGATTTAGGGCAAAGAAGAGACTTCTCGCAGTCTAAATAAGCTCCTGATTGCGCCCATACCGCGAAGTTTATTTCCATCTATTTCCATGACCGCGAGAGTCCACTTTCACATTAACTGCCCAATGAGATGTCGTTCTTGAAAGAATCACGCAGTATGGCACCAAGCCAATTGTAGATTTCAAGTAGCTGGGCTAAATATGAGGGATTCTCTCGCTTACCTCATATCCTTTTTTAATGCTGGTTAACTCCTTCTTATCAGGGTTTTATACTAATAAACACCCTGTTAAAAGCCCTAGTTAACGTTTCAATTTATAAGCACCGCTCATTGCTGCTGCCTTATCAAGTCCCCCCAGGCTTTCAGTCAGTTGAATCATTCTCGTCACCAGAGCCTCGGATCTTATG
>NC_090875.1:40610565-40615565 GCF_036669935.1 Montipora foliosa
ATTATCGTCATTATTATCGTTATTGTTATTAATTTTATTTTTATTTTTATTTTTATTTATTCACCCCAATGCTGTCTAAAAACATTGCCAAATTGTCAGTCACCATTCCGAGGGCAACAACCACCACTAACACCACAGACACTCCAACATTATACAACCGGCCCACCTCTCTTCCCAGATCCTGTAATTCTCCTTCTGTTCCTTCTCATTTCCCTTGATACGAGTATCCGAGAGCACAACAGTGTCTATAATTAATTAAGCATCGTTTTTCTATCTACATAACACCAGG
Source organism: Montipora foliosa (assembly GCF_036669935.1). Taxonomy (NCBI): domain Eukaryota; kingdom Metazoa; phylum Cnidaria; class Anthozoa; order Scleractinia; family Acroporidae; genus Montipora; species Montipora foliosa. Next base: position 40,610,855 of record NC_090875.1, read on the forward strand.
CGATGTGCCACTTGCCTCATAAGTTGCTGATTCCATTGTTTTATCTCCTCTGCACCGCAGCGATGTTCTGTGGGATTTTCCACGTTCCCCAAAGAAGACACTAAATTGAGTTCGCCTGGCTGGACACCTGAAAGTAGAATTGGCATCCGTAATGCTGCATAACCGCCACCTTGTTCCTGCACAGGAAAGCATGTCACATCTCGGATAAGCTGTCCGACTCCTGCAGCTGTCCCATGCGGGCCATCGCTGTGAAATAAAATCAAACGCTCCTGTCAACCAGACCATGGATTAATTGGATAAGAATTATGAAAGGTTCCTAAGAGCTACCTCATGGTATTACGTAAGCATCCTCCTTCCTGCGGTATTGTCCCACGCGCGTAGAAAGGAGTTATGTGCGCACCCACGAGCACATAGTCGTTCCTATTTGCTTTGAAGAAACATGGCGTCTGAAGAGAAGTCTTCAGGAAATACTAGTCCAAAGTTATCTTTTTCCTTTACAGTAAAGAGACAGCAATACTTGTGTTTTGGAATGCTATAGTCAAACTTGTACTGGTATCTACTGTAAGTAATTACTGTAAGTTGCCAAAGACATCTATTTGCGGTCACTAGTGCAACATTAATTTGCACAAGGTATGCGACAAATTAAATGATTTGACAAGCAATAACCAGAAAAGCAGCCAAATGGTGTCAGAAGTACAGTACTAACCCTTCAGTCTAAAGAGTGACCTACTTCAAATTTCTTCTGACAGTATCAATACTTAATCAAGAGAAAAGGTTATGAGAATCAATAAAATGATGACTATTGGAAGTTTTTATCTTCAGCAAAATCTCCCAACCAGTAGCATATGAGAATAAATGGAGATCAGTTAGGAGAATTTGCATGTGGATACTGAGGCTTGAGAACAGAAATTTTGTTTTCAAAAGTTCAATACGGTCAAAAGTTTTTTTAAAAATTAATATTGTACATGTTTGTCTCGAGACAGTTACAAATTATTTAATGCAGAAATCATTGTGCAAAGGAACATAAAATTACTTCATATTGTAAATTGACTCAGCAGCAGTTTTTGATAGTGTTTTTCTTGAATCAAAGTTTGAGATTTTCTGACATGTAAGTAATCTACAATAATTCGAATATTTCTATAGTCGTAAAATGCGCTTGCACCCTTACTATTGTTTTATAAGGTTGTGGCAATTTTTCCATTTCTCTTTTACGTTTTCAAAGAAGCAAATGGAGTTGAGTCGACAATTATGAATTATTGGTATGTTTTAGGGCCATTTGGCAGGTGTCTTTGTGGGTGGAGCCGAAAAAAAGGACTATTGGGAGCCCGCTTGCCATCTGGCCTGGGTTGTTCGAAGCATGGTTAGCGCCAACCAGCGTTAAATACCATGGAAACCTATAGGTTGTGATATCTCTTAGTCAACGGTTAGCGGAGGTTAGCGCTAATCAGGCTTTGAGGAAGCGCCCCCTGGTGCTGAACTAAAGGCTCGTGTGCTCTGATTAGGAGATTCACCATCGGGGGAATTAGCTGGATATCTGTGAGCATGTCGTGCTATTTACTTAAAAATGACACTGTGTTTGTCCCAGTTATTGAAAATGGTAAACAAAAGAATTTTAAATAAACCTGTACAATATACATCTTGGCCATCGAATGTCGACTGCGAACGAACTCTCTAAACTTAGGGCGCCATGCGTTCTTTTGGTACTATTCCGGAATAGGAATACACGGAATAGACAGTATTGGTGTTCTTTTGGGACCTATTCCGTTTTCGGAATGAATAGAATAATATTCCGTTCATGTTGCTCCCGATAACAGAATGAACGGAATGACCGGAATACAGTTCACTCGGAATAGGCAGAATATGCGTTCGTTTGGGAAAGTTTTGGCGGGAAATGATACGCGGTCGCCACGGCCGGCGGATTGAAAATTGTAAAAATTTGAATGGAATAGCCATCCAAATTGTCTACCGTAGATGCAGGTGTGCGTGACTTCTCTACTGTTTCTTTAGCGGTGCTAGGAACAAGAAGAGCTATCAGTTTGTATTTGTGTTTGTGCGCTTGCCTGACCAAAAGAACTGACGTTGGCATTAATTGGTTTCCTCGAGAAACCCTTGTATCCGAACATGTTTATGCTGCCGTCCTGGACTACGCAAAGCACTCACAAGTCATCTTCCCTTTATAAAGTTTTTAATTAGCAAATGAAGCAAACCCAAAAATCGAGGAAACCGCCAAAAAAACTGGCTCTTATGGCCATATTTCAGCATTTCGTGTTCCAAACTTTCGGGAAACCTTTTTCAGTCGCCATGCAAACGTAATTGGTGCATGCGCAGATACAATAGTTCCCAGGTCACCTTCGTTGATAGTATTCCTTATAGCGTTCTTTTGTGAATTGATATTCCTTGTATTCTGTTATTCCTAATCCCGAAAAAGAATAGCCAGGATACTCCCAAAAGAATGCAGCCTTAGGTTACCGTAAATCCTCTAGTAACCCCTCCCCCCCCCCCCCCCTTGGGGGCGATTTATTTTAAACACATTTGAGGGGGGCTTCATAGACGTAACAGAGGGGGATGGGGAGGGGGGGCTTAACAGAGGATTTACGATAAAACCTTTGCGTGTAAGAAAACAAACCACAATCAGAACGTCCAGTCAATTTGTTTTTTTAAATAGCTTGATCATGAGATGGAGTGAGAAGTCGACGATCACACAATCAGAGAGAGCGAATCGTGTTATGGGAAACAATAATAATACGTTCTTGATTTCTTCAAATAGGAAAATACCTTGTCTAAAATGGGATGTAGGTCCTAACAAAGTCGCAAGAATATGAATAGTACCATAGATAAAGTTTGCTCCATTATAGAGCCGTTTTTTAAAGAATGAATCGTTAGTTGACACACATGTATGCGTTTACTTAACTATCAGTTGACTGGCGAGCTTGTGCAAGTTGAAAACCTCGCATTAAACTACTCCAATAATAACTGGGAGATCCTGTGGACAATATATTTTCCTGATGCATCCCAAACCTGTAAAAAAAATGCAAGCTAACCTGCGGTACCAAATAAAATCCACAACGCAAGTCGGGTGAACTAATGTGTATTTTGTCAAAAAATGTCATTTTCGCGACAAATGATTACAATTTAGGGAGATAAATTTCGTCGACATTCTCAAGAATCAACGGCCGAGCTACGGTCAATAAACAGCGATATTTCGCATGACGTCTCCTGTTTTAATAATGTTATTTGGCTGTTCTGAATATCAAATTAAAGAGATTAAACGTCATGAAAATGCTAATTGCCACTGTTCCCATCTTCCCAACTGACACCGGCAATTGCGTAATCTTTGAAGGCAGAGAGCTCGTTTCGGGGGTGGAAGCTGAATAATTGGACCTCGATTATTCATTATTCTTTGTGTGATTTGCTCGAATTATTCATTATTCTTTTTAAATTTTTGTAGGTTATTCATTATTTATTGTTGTTATTCATTATTCCACTGGCATATTAACTGCGTTATTCATTATTCCGGCGTTTTCAGACCCAATTATTCATTATTCATTTTTTATTTATGCTCGTTATTCATTCAGTTCATTATTCGTTATTCAGCTTCCACCCCCGAGCTCGTTATATCGGCAACGTAAACCAACTTCAATAATAATAATTCGAAAATCATTGTACTGGGAAGCTAGAATTCATCTGTGTTATCTGCTTGCCCTTTTTTGTTTTGAATCCTGCTACTTTGGCACAAGTCCTTTCTAAGTTTTGCTTGCATGCAACTCGAGCTCGTCAGTCGGCTATCTGCAGTCATCGTAGCTGTTAGCTGAACTAGCAGCCGGAAGCCGCCAACATTCAGTTTATCTTTTAAAATCTTTGAAAATATTTGTCACGTATTTCGCTTTCGTTCGCTTAACTTCTTTCTTCTTTTTCATTTTTCATTGGCTGTGCTACCTCCAAAATTTACTCGTCAACGGCGAAGTTTTCTTGCAATCAGGTGATCGGAAAACTGAGTATTCAGAGACTTCAAAACAGATTGCCTTTTGAATTGCTGAAAATCAGTCCCCAAAAAGGAGGCTAAACTGAGTGTTAAGCTTTCACCCATTTTGGAAAATGCGTTATCACGATTGAGTGAAAAATTCCACCCCTCGACTCAGTTTGAGTGTGCATACTGTGTAACGTCGATCATCTTTTCGCAGCCAGCTCGTGTGTCAGAAACCGGGCCGTTGAATTAAACATGTCACTCTCTGAATTAAAATACCGTTTCTCTATCCTATCACAGTAGAATACTCCCCGTGGCATTGTTAATAAGAGCAAGATAAAATAAAATCCGAGGAAGTGTAAACCAGAGGTCATCGGACGATCGAAACTGACTTTACCCAGTCGAGCTTCACTTATCATTTTGTCGAGAACGACTGAAAATCGACTGAAAATACTAAGCTGCAGAAACCTAGAGTCTTAGACAAAATAAAATGAAAAATTAGTATCCCCTCCCCGCAAAATCAAGGATGACTGATCCGCGCGCAAGTTGAAGCCCGCCATTTCTTCATCATTGAAATTGGGGGAGGGGTGGTCCGAATCATTTTCGATTGACCCTATCCCAGAATAAGAATACGTGGAGTGCTAATTTAAAACAGTATGTCTGGCGCTTTTGAAGCAACAAGGATATAATAAAGATATGTTTAAAATAGCATTTTAGCAAGTGTTTGATAATTTCAATGTGAATCTC
>NC_090875.1:40630565-40653065 GCF_036669935.1 Montipora foliosa
ACTGCCTTAACTGCATTTCTAAAGACCATGTCTTCCATCACAATGTTTCAAAATCTACTGAGGTTTTGCTCCACTATTCATCATTGTTGACAGTTATTTGATGTATTCAGTGTTTTATTCAGTTTAAACATGATATAAAATATCATTAATAATTTTAATGTGAATTTTAACACTGATTGGGCACAAATAAATTATCATTCATGGTCTTCATCTTCAGTTTGTTGGTTTGAGCGAAATGATTGAAAGTAATAAGATAAAAGACTAACTTTGTTGTTCTAAAAGTTATCATATTATTGCCAATGACAGGTACACTGTATTTTGCATGTGAATATCATTGCATATTATAAATTATAAAATAATTAGGTCCGATAGTATACGCACTCCCATTGGTCAATTGCTGTGTTTAGATGAGAGTATGTAAACACGGCTGTGACATTACACAAATGTTGATTGGTTGCGTGTTGTCAGACGCACGTTTTGATTGGCTGGTAGGAAATAAGAGGGTATATCACGAAAATCTGTTTCAATCAAGAAGTAAAAAAAACAGTATTTTCCTTCATTTATCAAATTAATTATTTTTCAGAATTTTCTTGTAAAAGCAATAGAGGACTTTTATCTGTGTTTACATAGCCTCATCTCAACACAATTAAGGGGAGTTGGGAGAGGGCTCGAAAGTTATGCAAACCCTCGACTGTGTCTCGAGTTTGCATAACTGTAGAGAATTCTCCCAACTGCCCCTTTTGTTTAGATGAGGCTATGTAAACATGGAAAACGTCCTCTATTGCTTAAATGACACAACAAAATATAACTTTTTGATCGGTTGCTTTATCTCAAGAGGAGCACTTCCAGAAGGCAGTTTTCTATTAAGCACTTGGCCATTGTAGCAGATTCAACCAAACCTTTGCCTTTTGGATGCATCTGGCAAAATAGTCCAAAATGCTCATGGGGCTTGTTTTTTTTTTCTGGTGATAGCAGGGACAGTCTGAATTATGTTGATTTCTCTTCAATTGACTGAACATAACACTGTATGCAATCAATGTAACATGAAGACAATTTAGCATGTAACAGGATCCCTCAAGTATGAGCCCAAGTATTGATGCCTGTCAAAGAATAGGTTATTGGCTAAGCTCTTCTGACCCTACAATTTACCAGTTTAATAAATTATATACTATTGTAGCCCAAAACAGCCATGTGAAAGTTAACTAATAGCCACCCAATTTACTGTGGCCATAATAATCCTTTGAACACTGAGAACCCAAAAGTTGTTTTTCAGAAGCTGTGTACCAACAGGAGAATCCTTCAAGCTCTCCTCTGGACCAGAAGCTATCCAGAAGATGCAGGTTATCAAGATCTCTTGAGATTTAAACTTGACAGGGATTTATCCATTTTTTGGATAGCCCCCCATCCCCCTTATATCCCCACTTTTCACCAGGGGCTGCTCTCAACTGAAGCCCTTTGTATCAAGCTTAGTTGTATGATTTGCATGGAAGGAATCAACTTTCAACTTTAATGCGACATTGCACAAAGAAAATGTCTTTACAAAATTCATTATTGCAATAAGAGAATGTAACAAAAAAGTACGGGATAACCAGGTCAGCTATTGGCTTAATCTTGTCTTCCTCACCACGGCCATATTCAAAATCGATACGTAGTCAAGGCTTTGCGTTAAACTGATGAATAATAATCACACTGCAAACACATGAATCGAGCTTAATCAAAAATCCTACGTAACATATAACCAGCTGACCTTGGTCCTTTTTTTCTCACGTCCCACACCCGGTGAAGGACGGGCTCTGCTCCACAGACTTCCATCTTTTAGATCGGATAACCGACTCTGTTCGAATGAACTACCGTCTTCACAAACTCCTGAAATGTCGTAACAGTAACGTGTACATGTTCGCGATGCTAATAAACCATAATCGACAGAAATTTTCAAACCAGAAAACTCTTCTCAATCCCTTACGATTCCTTCCCTAATTGCCTTTTTACCAAATAAATCCAAAGGATGGTTGTTACTTGTCATATTTCCGTTGCAAGTACGGCAAACATAAAACAGAATCCCTTTGGCCATACAGCGAATTCATAAATGGCGGCTAACCTGGGTCGAGTTAGCGGCCGAACATGACACCGAGGCGTTTTAGGATAAACATACAGTATTTTTGAGGAGGAAAGGAGAAAATGAACGATCGAAGTGCGGAAAGTTACATTCCTGGTTCTTCTTTAAGTGCCAGAAGGTCATCGGTATTAAAAAATGATGAGCTACGGCTGTGGCTGAAATGTTGGAACGATTATGCTGAAAGATCAAATTGTAAAGAGGTAAATTTTAACCTTTAGTAAACTTACATCGTTCGATCCGGCTTAGGCTTATGGCATAATTGTGTAAAATCAAGTCATCTGTTTGAAGAAATTAAAAAGAGCTCTTGTTTTTCTTTTTGTTGCTATTGCTTTTTTAAGAGTCGAAGAATACATCATTCAAGGGAAAGACAGTTTTCTTATTAATCCGGATCCGAATTCGTTGTACAAAAAGCGAAACTTTGCCAAGCAGGGTGCGATTTGTGCTGTTGTTGATTCAAACTCTGGTGAGATTTCTTATACAAAACTGAGGCAAATTTTTCCGAAAGGTAAAAGTATTAGGTGCTCTCTGGTGGAGAAAATGCCACTTTTTACGAGGCAGAAATGAAGAAGTTTAATAGGGAAAGCGGCTGGAAAACACTATTTTGTCCCAACCAGCTGGAAAAAGGGGAAACTTCTTGAAGATCTATGTCTTGGTATTATTTACAAAGCTGGTAGTCCCTTGAATATTTTTAAATGTTCATATTATAGTTTAATTTATTCACACTGTCGTATTGTACTGTCTCATGGGGACGTACCCACCTTACTAAATTAAACTGTTTACTACTGCTACAGAAAAGAGTACTAAGGATTATAACACAATAAGGCTGGCGAGATCACAGCAGACCCCTGTTTACTAGATTAGGTATACTACGGTAAACATATTTCAAATTACTAAATTACAAATGGGTGAGCTTGTATACAAACATCAAAATAACTTGCTTCCTAATATTTATGACTCCTATTTCACAAACATCAGAGAGGCCCATCGATATTGCACACGTGCAAGATCAAACCAAAATCTGTTTATATTCCTCGGCCAAGAACGAATTAGATTTAGTTAGATTTGCCACAGCCGATAATTGGAATAAAGTACCTTTACATACAAAAAATGCTTCCTCTCTCCAAATTGTGCCAGTTAGCCTTAATAGCCGCATTTTTCACCAAACATTCCCGTAATTTTACTAATGTTAAGGAGGCACGCTACGCTGCTTGATTGCCATATATATTTCATTCGGTCCATAATTGACGCTAAGGAGACGCCCTTTCAAAATGTGGCCAATACATTCCAGAGTTTGTGTGAGCATACCGGTGTCTCACTTCGCCGGTAATTGAAGATGAAACGCTTTCGGTCAAGATTCCGTGTTTGACAGGTTGGCGCAGTAAAGGGCTTATCCCTCGACTCTGTTGGTGACGTTGTTACTTTGTCCAACACTCAGTGACCGATTTCGTTCAACAAAGGTTTTGAGCGGACGATGACTGAAAGTTGGGTAAAAGACGAGGGCAAAAACAAAGTCAAATTTCCAGAGTACTTTCAAACATCTCGTTAACGCCAACGCATTGATTGCAAGGAACTAGAAACAGTACTCCAGGCTCTCCCATCCATGAGAGATGAGACTGAGCCAGATGACCAGATTTCTACAAAGGTTCAAACTGCTTCAACGCTATTCAATATGTTGAACCAATGTTGTGTGAGACTTTAATCAGTCTAAATTTGGGTCTAAACTCTTTCAGTATTTTCTGTACTTCCGGCCATACCAAACAACCTTTTCAAATTAAAAGCCCTCGATATTTGATTCAACAATAAAGTAAATGCATATTGAACAAGCGTTGAAACCTTTTAATTACGGGCGTTTGGAGAAACACACTCGTGAAAGTTTATGGCGCCGCGTGCACACAAAAAAGGTCTTTTAAACAGATTTAATCCACGCAGTGAATTTGTTTTCATAAAGTTACCAGCTTTTTCTGCAAAAAATTACATTATAAAAATTTGGAAAAGTGCGCAGAAATGATTTGTTTAAAAACGCAAAATGACTACTGTTTCAAAAGATAAAACGTTCATTGAAAAACACAAGAAAATTGGTAATCTTACGAAAACGTCAATAGCTAGATGACCAAACACCTGAGAATATGTTAAAAAAATCATTCTCTGCGAGCAAAATATCAGAGGACAAAATCTACAAATCTACAAATTTACAAATCTACACATCTGGGCCTTATAATTAGGTCAACGGACAGCGTTCCGCAGTTTAGCTCTGCTGCTCTTCTTAGATATAATGAGCAATAATATTAATTTAATATTTAGGGCACTAACTAGTTTACTATACCATGCTTTTCTCCATTCAGTGTTCTATTCTATTCATTTGTAATAGTGTGTGTTGTACTACTGTATGGAGAAAACAAGAAAAAGCGTTCTAATAATCTGGGTATAATCATGGGTAAAACAAATAAAGTTAATGGTTATTGGCATGAAATGTGAAGAAAAAACATACTTAATTATTGAGTCACCAATGATCTGTTTCTGAGATTCCATTGTGACATTTAAATATCTAAAACCCTGACTATGTCGTATTTGAACAGCCGATGTACTTTGAAATCTGAACTGGCGAAGTCACAATTCAAGGTGTAAGGACAATTGACTATATGCTGCTAAATCTCTTTTAGACAGACAAACTTCATTTATCATCGATTATGGGGCTGTTTACATGGCCAAAAGTGAATTCTGCATTGAAAGACACCAGAAAGCAAACTATTGTCACATGGCTGACATGCACTGATTTCGGTCCGGGTAAGAGTTTGTAATTGGAAACAGATATTAAAGCATATTTGTCCGCGGCCATCTTCGTTTTTGTCCCTTTCAACGGGATTTCGTAAATTAAAAGTGGTTTACAAAGCGCATATCCTAGCTAGGAAGATGTTATCAGCAGAAACACCCTTACGTACGGACCGAATACAAATTTTTGCATGCCTGAGCCATTCACCTCTCTCCATGTAAACATCCACGAAATGTATCAATCAGTTCAATCTACTTATCTTTTCAGACATATTTGCATCGTCTTAGGCAAGAAGCTCGTGCGATCTATAGCAAAATCAAATCTCTTTGAGAAAAATATTGACGGCATTACCTTGTAGGTGTATCTATCATTACCCGAAAACTCTATTTTTAACAACAATGCATCGTCTTTCACATATCGAGGACCAAAGAACTCCTCGATTGGAGCGAACCATTCATAGCCATACCCGATGCAGCAAATGGTTTCACCAGGCTGTTGGAAAGCCGGCACGTCAGGATTTGCTTGTATGATCTGAGTGAGGTCGCGACGGGGACGAAGTGTATCAATCAGTTAAATCTACTTATCTTTTCACACATATTTGCATCGTCTTAGGCGCGATGTTCGTGCGTTCTATAGCGAAATGAAATCTCTTTGAGAAAAATATTGACGGCACTACCTTGTAGGTGTATCTATCATTACCCCGAAAACTCTATTTTTAACAACAATGCATCGTCGTTCACATATCGAGAACCAAAGAACTCCTCGATTGGAGCGAACCATTCATAGCCATACCCAGTGCGGCAAATGGTTTCACCAGGCTGTTGGAAGGGCGCCGGCACGTCAGAATTTGCTTGTATGGTCTGAGTGATGTCGCGACGGGGTCTGGAATCACTCTGATCTAGGACGCTAACAGTGACGGTCCCAGCAAAAGGCCAAACTAGGGAATTATCGAAGTCTCCTTTTATCAAATGAATGAACAGTGCCACATATCTGCCTGTTCCACTGCCTACGCCCTTGGGGTGAATCCTTATGCCAAACAGCTTCTCCTGGTGATCATTGTACACTGCATCAGTAAAGATTGGTGTTTCGTTTTCGCGATGTTGATCAACCTCGGTTATTTTAAAAGTGAATGATGAGTTGCGTGCATTATTCTTTTTTCGAGCCTCCTTCGGGTTTGACCTGCAACATGATCATTTTTTTTTAGATATCAATAAAAAGCCCCATCACTTCAAGACTTTTCCATTAGTCATGACCAAGAAAATGGAAGGTAATTTTCCCTGAGTTCCTAAGGTTTAATCAGTTAGATGAACGACGATTATGATAAGCGTTCCCTTTCTCTAGCTCCGCCCCAACCTCAACGTGACTCGCGTCGGGGAATACAGACAACGATAGTCACAAATTGTCCCCCAAACTCCAGTCCTTAACTAAAGATGAAGATTCATGAAAGAAATGTGTATTTGCAACACGTTCACGCCCATAAATTCGCCATTATTCTGAATTGTGAATTTGCTGTGAATTCACCATCATCGCGAATTTCGAAGACTGGAGACTGTGTCCCAGGACTTGCGGTAGCAGAGAAAAATAAAACAATCATATCCGTGGATTGGAATTGAACCCAAAGTTTCTACTAGATAGGAACCGCTTCTTTCCTCTTTACCACTAAAGATCAAGACCTTCCCTTTCTATATTAGAAAAAAAAAATTATTTAAGTCTACCATAAAATATCGCTACTGCGTTATTAGGCCTAAGCTAAATTAATAATTTAGGCCTAATCGTTGATTTAAAAATGTTTAGCTTTGTCGTGAACTTTGGAAATCGACCTATTGTAGTGTTTAATGTTGTTTGTTGGCGAGTGATAAGAAAGCATTATCAAAAAGTGTTTAAAATAATGTCCATGAACAGCTAGCGGTGTGGTGGTGTAGTGGTTAGGTGACGGGTTAACAATGAACATTCCCAGGTTCGAGTCCTTTGTCCATACACTTGGTTTGTCTCTTTAAAAAAATATATGACCATTTCCCATAATCCACATCAAGGTTTCAGTTTTCTAAATTCGCGATAATAGTGAATTCAAAGCAAATTAACTATTCAGGATAATCGCGAATAATTCAAGGGCGAGAACGGGTTGGTATTTGAAGTGCAGCGCGGGTTACAGACGAAATTGAGAAATGATTCTCGGACTTGATTGGACAATTTAAGCAATTCTCTCTTAAAACACCTCAGAAATTCGGGTGGCTTCAACAGGATACTAATCTATGACCTCTGGGATGCCTGTGCAATGCTCTACCAACTTAGCTATGAAGGCACACAGTTAAGAGCAGGTCAACTTGTTGCAGGGCTCACAATTTCCGTGAAAGGAATGAAGAATAACAGAAATGATTATTTGAAGTGCGGGTAATAGACGACGAACCCAGTTAAAGTCGCCTGAATGTTTCAGGTGCCTGAGTGCCTGAGTATAAAGTAACAGTTGCTTAAATTGTCTAGTTAAGTGATAGGATCAATTGTGTCTTTCTTCCTCAGTGATGTTAAAGATTCTTTACAAGTTCGCTCCTTACTTGTATACGATGCATGCTAATTTTTATCTTACCACCTACTTAACAAAAACCGAACAGCGTTCGACGCGTCATACTATATTTATTTCTTTACTTGTTATTACTATTATTATTGGTAATTCAAACGTTTCACTTGCCTCGTAAGTTGTTGCTTCCATTGTTTTATCTCTTCTGTGCTGCAGCGATGCACTGTGGGAGAGATTAAATTGGCTTCACCTGGCAGGACCTCAGGAAGTAGAATTGGCGCCTGTGGTGCTGCATATCCGTCACCTTGTTCCTGCACAGGTGAGCATGTCACACCTTCCTGGATGGGGAAGGGCAGAGCCTCTCTTGCAGCTGTCCCATGCGGACGACAGTTGCCTCCATTAGGATGATCAAGGAAGATCATTTCACGTGCCTGCCACGCACGTTCTACTCTGTGGGCGCTTGATCCATTGGCCTCTTCAGTAACAGGCTCCTCTTCATAGTTTGGAGGTAACCCGTTGATCTGCTGGGCACCTTCACCAGAGGGAACACTGAATACGTTATCCGATGCTGCGTGTCCATTATGGCTGAGGTGATGGGCTCCGAGCCCCATCACACTGGGATAGTCCCTTTCGCTGGTTTGGTCAACAGTCAGGTCAGCCAGGTGCCAGTCGCTCATTCTTCCGCCTCTCTCAGCAGTGTGACTCTGCCAAAGCCCGTTGTTTGGGCCTCCAATAAGCTCACTGGTTTGATTCTGCACAGCTCCTCCCACAACAGCGTCACTCAGCCCGTTGGCTTGGTAAGCACCTGCCCCCATAAGTTGGCTTTGTTCCATCGCCTGCCAAGCGCCTCCGTCACCAGAGTAAATTGAGTCCGCGGCAGCATTTGCTCCAGTGTGGTTCAAGCCACTGGTCTGATAAGTAGCTGCATCAGCAGGGAGGATCGGTTCGGTAGAGTGTCCACCATCCCCTCCCTCAGTTATGATGAAACCTTCGTCAGGTAGATTCGCAAGATCAGAGAGACTGTGAAATAAAATGAAATTCTCCTGTGAGAAAGCTTACGGATTAACTTGAGAAGATTTAGGAAGGCTTCTTAGAGCTACTTAGTGGTATTACGTAAGCATGCACCAGCGTTTTTCTGCGGTGTTGGGGAGCAAAGGCACTCGCGTTTTTGAGATGGGGACGACAACCGGAAGTAAGCTGTTTTCCCTTTTAACTTGTCTTCACACAGCACATTGCTAAGTATCTTTTCTCTATTAGGGATGTCTAGTTTAAAAATTTGGGAGACACTACTGTCTCGTTGCCCGGTCAGCCGGGACGGGTAACCCGCTTAGGGTGGAGTGAGTTTTCTCCATGTGAATGCTGAAGATAGGGTACCCCGCCTGACTGAGGTGATGTTTATCCGGGCATTAATCTTTAGTTTGAACATTCTGCTAAAGCCCGCCAAAAGAATATGGCTACCAGCCGTTACAGGCCTGGCGAGCTTTTCCGCCGAATTCACTTCAAAACGTCGAGGGAAACAGTTTCCTTGAAGAAAATGCCAAAGAATACGACAAAACCATCGACGTATGGTGTCCTATAATCATGCATAATAGTTGATTTGCTGCTTCTAGGCCTATTCTTTGGAGCCGACGTTTTGGATTAAATAAGTCAACATTAAACCACATAACTGGAAAGATGCCGCTAAAAATGAAGGCTCGCTCTCGCTTTTTTTGAGTACGGGTAGGCAAGGTACCTCACCAAACTGGGATGCCTCACCTCCATGCCGACGGGTTCTTAGAAATTAAACTTTCAAGTCTCGCCAGTGTGACTGTTATTAGTATGTACTAAAACAGTGGATAGCGTTGAACGCCCGAGCTGATTGGCTACTCAAACTCCGGATATCCTTTGTTAGTATATACTAAAACAGTGGATAGCGTTGAACTCGCGCGCTGACTGGCTCGTCAAACTCCGGATATCCTGTGTTATTTACCTTCGAGCAACTAAGGAAAAAATGGCGTCCCGATTTGCATCCGTGACAAGTGAAGAAAACATCCAAAGTATTTTTTTGTGGTGTATATTATCTCACTGTTTTAGTACATGCTAAAACAACTATTCACCTCAGTGGCGGTGGGTAGCGTTGGATATTTACCTCGCCGCTTCGCGGCTCGGTAATTATCCGCCGCTAGCCACCTCCACTTCGGTGAATAGTTGTTAAGTATTCACCTTCGACAATTCGCGCGGAATTTGCTCCCAAAAATTTCCTAATCTTTGCAGGAATAAATGAGTTAAAATCGTCTTTTTGTGCTGTATTATCTCACTGTTTTAGTTTATACTGAAACAACTATTCACCTCAGCGTCGGTGGCTACTGGTGGATATTTACCTCGCCGCTTCGGTAAATATCCACCACTAGCCACCTCCACTTCAGCACTATGACTTCAGTGAATAGTTGTTAACTATCAACTTCCGAGGCAACACAACCAACACAGAAAACAGGAAACCACCGGACCCTCAAAACAAAGAAACATTTCAACCTCGTTCCCAGGGTCTCTTTGTGATTGAGGAAGGAGGCAGAGAAGAGAGATCCTGGGAACAAATTAGAATGGATTAGAAGCGGAAATGACGCAGGTCACACAATGCAGTCAAGGTGAGGATCACCCCAACCACTGAAGATAAATTGTAGCGCTATCCACCGCATAAATCACTATCCATTGGATAACTCAATTGGTTTTTTGCTAGTGTTTACCGGCTGGATAGTGATTTATCCGGTGGATAGTGCTGTCTATCGTTTGAACAACTGGGGCTAGCAAAACCAATTGCGTTATCCCCAATGGATAGTGATTTATCCGGTGGATAGCGTTATCCACCTTTTGAACAACTGGGGCCAGGTTTGCTAATTTGGAAAAAAATGCACGTGAAGAAACGTCAGGAAAATCTAACCTCCTCTGTGAAAAGGAAGGACTAAAGGAAAGGCAGACCCGCCAGGGAATTGACAAGCTATTGTAATAGAATTGTAGGTGAGTCTTAAATGGAATTCTTTGCCATTAGAGCTTAGATTAGCCCCTTCTCTGGCAAGTTTTAAACATGTTGTTAAAAACTTTTTGCTCAGCTTCTCGGTGATCTGTCTAGTATGGAGTGTTGATTACTCTTTTACAGATTATCCCTATGGTTTCTTACTATTTTCCTTACAATTGATTTTTTTCTTGTTTAATAATTAATATTTAATACATGTATATAGTTGTTTCCATTAAGTTGTAATAAAAATAAATAAATAAATAAATAAATAAATAAGTCACTGGTAATGGGAGCTAATTACCAGATGAAGCTCAGGTAAGAGCAACAAAAACAATCAATGATCAGTAGTTGTGTTTTTGTGATACATCATTTCTATTGCTTGATTAAAACAATGTCAAATAACTTTACATTGCAGGAATTCAGTGAAGGTCTCAAAAACCCCACTGCTCCAATACTGTCAACGAGATTTTCAGAGAGGCAAGTTACATGTACTTAATTGTCCTCCAGGCCCCCAAGCATACAATATGGGCAATTAACTGGTGGAACTGGCACTCTTGGTAATATTGCAATTTCTTAATAGGATTTTTGTGACAATAATAGAATCAAGCATACAAATATACAAACTAATTTAAAATAAAATTATTAATGTTAGCAGTATTAATAATGCAATTAAAATAGAGATGCCTAAGAATGACCAGAATTGAAATTAATGACTGTATACACTGTCTTATAACTATGTTGATATGATCGATGCATATCTAGATTTCATGTATATATTTATATTTTGACTTCATTTTTCTCTTCCTTGTTCAAATATGCTTGAATCAGCAATGTTGTAGATCACAACACCATTTCAAATTTTTCTTCAACCTATGTGTGGCTGGATTGAGGAGTCAGGTTGTAGAACAGTAATGTAACGGCACCTTGCTTTTTTGTGTTTAACAGAAACTGTATGGATAGAGACATGTGATGACATGTGATGGCCAGCTGTAGCCAAGACTGTGTCATGATTGAGGTAATTGTATATTGGGGAGCTTAAGTATGCAATGTTTTTGAGATGTGGACGGCAACTGGAAGAGAACATTTTGCGTGCCCGGACTGTGTTGTCTCCCAGCTTTTTATACTACTCATCTCTAATGGAGAAAAGATACTCAGCAATGTGAATGTGGTTGTGTGAGGACAAGTTAAAAGTGAAAATAGCTCACTGGGGCTCAAAAACGTGCTTGCTTTAAGCTCCCTATTATGCTTTAGTTTGTTATTGCATTGCTGTTTTGCATTGAAAAGTTGTTTAAATCAACTGCATTCAAATGCTGATAATAAACCAAAAAATCATATGTTTAACGGCATTTAAAATATTGGAGAAAGGTCTCACAGTGAATGAACTAACATTCAATAGGAACAAAATGTACTGCTATTTAATTTTAGTGTGAATTATTAATTTTTCTTAGTTTAATTTTGTTGCTTAAGCGACTTATACTGCCACTTTCATGCTTTTTATACTCTTGTAAAGAGAAAAATGTGTTAACCTCTCCTTGAAAGTCTTCTTCCCTAGTTGATGGTCACTATTACAGTGTACCATCTCCCCTTCCCTCGTTAATATTCAGAATGAAAATGATGGCAGCAACACTTCATCTGTGCCATGCAAAAATCCTTCTTTCTAGTGAGAGGATTTACAGGTATCTTGAAAAAAAATATATTTAAGGCATGTTTTCTCTCTACAGGGGCTCATTTCTGAGAGCAGGTCTTTCAACAGGGCAACACAACACAATTGCTAAGTTTCATGACTGTTTAAAAGGGGTTGATCGGTTTGACATTCAGTGTGATATCTTTGGTCTGAAAAATGCTTCAAAAGTTTTGGAACTTTCAAGAAATGACCCCCTTGTATAATATTTTTCCCTGTCAGAGAGTATAATATCCTTGAATTTAGTCAACTGTAACCGTGAAAGGTGCATGTACTTTTGCACAATATTTTTTAGTCATTGGGCTTTACCTTGTTTATAAGTTATGAGATTAATAAAAGATGGTGCTAACTGACCTATTACATTTTTATAACTTTGCTGCTTGTAAAACCGTCATGCCCAAATGAGCTTGAAGCTGAGACATATGTGGCTTGAGATCAAAGTTTGAGTATTTAGGTAATAGCTACATCTTTTTTATTTCCATTATTTGAAAGCCTTTAAGAAATTATTGTGGTGGGTAAAATTTTGTTAATTAAACATGTAGACATGCACTAGTAGACTGTGCAGGGCTCATACAACATAATTTTGAATAGTGGCTGATTTACTTTCTTGTTTTATTTTGCAAATTGTATGACATGTCCCATGCAACAAACAGAGAAAGAAAAATCTTTCAGATGCTCAGTTGGAGGCAATGGTAAATTTATTCCACACAAGTGGCCATGTTTTTCAATCAGATAGTAGGCTTAGCACTTTCAGCACTTTGAGGTGGCAACCAGTTACTATAGAATGAAAAGAAAGCAACTGGAAGTTGAAATTGAGGATCTGAATGGCAAAGAACAAAGAGGTAATAATGATAATCATTGTGATTTAATCATGGCTTTTCCCTGATAATTGCCAGCTGTTTTTGTGATATTTCTTTATTTCCTCCCAACAATAATTCAGCATTTGGTATAGGAAGTGTGGCATTTTAACTTGTGCAGCTCAGTTATGCTGTGCAATATATTGTTCATTAGTACAGTCAAATATTTATGTTGAGGTCGCTAAAAACTTTTCCACGCTTTTCAAAAGTGAAGTTGTGACTCAATGCGATACCATATCATAACATTTGAAGCATTCGTCATGTCATATTTATTATTATCTCTGTAGAGGGCAGTTGAGTTTATGCTGATCAATTGATTGTAAGTGATTGAAGGAGGGAGGCTTTCCAGTGGTCATAGTAACCAGTTACCCAAGATTAAATTAATAATAATAATAATAATAATAATAATAATAATAATAATAATAATAATAATAATAATAATAATAATAATGGGTACAGTTGTAAATCTCTCTACATATAAGCAATTAACAACTGGCTACTTGAAATTGAAGTGAACAAACAAAAAAAAATAAAATCAAACTTTATTAAGTCTGGGCTACCCCAAATCTTATTTCTATGACAAAAGATAAAATATGTTGCTCTAATGGCTGGATTTATCAGTTTTTTTTCTTATATAGCATTGTTGCTTTTTGTCAATAAGTGTCAAAAACAATAATAATAATTATAATAATAATAATAATAATAATAATAATAATAATAATAATAATAATAATAATAATAATAATTTAATAATAATGAACGCATCTTGTTGAGCAATAAATGGTGTTTTACATGGGACCCAAATACTGCTGTTACATGAAGAAGTGTGGTGCCTAACCTTGCAAACAGCTGATAGGAGTTTATTTTGTGGTTGAAACTGTTTGGAACCTCCTTAGTTACATAAAAGAACTGAAAACCATGCTTAAATGAGAAATAAATTGTAAAATATAAAACTATTTATTTCTTGTTTGTTTTGTGGAAGTTAAAGTATTAAAGTGAGTAATGGGCATTAGCATTTACATTCAAAAAAACAGTTATTGGATAAGTTTTTGACTTTTGGCAACACCTAACTCACAGTGTTGTGCAGATCAAGACATGGGCCTGTCATCACTGCCATTAAGCTGCATAACATGGAGCCAATCTGGAAGCTGGATATTGTCTAGGATGCACATCTTAATTGAAATGCAGTACCACTGTCGCAACAGCGACGTGGGGAGAACTGCATCATCCCCAAGATATATCAAGACACCGAAAGCAAAGTATCTTTTTTTCATATTTCTTGTCCTCGTGTGGCTCCTTTGATAATTTTCTTCCAATGCACTCGACACTTTGTAAGATATCTCTGTAGGGTGTACCTCTTTCCCCAAGAAACCATCCTTCCTGCTGTTTCTTTTTCATGTGAATCTGCATATGGCTGAGTCGTAGACTGATCGAACCATGCCACTTGGCCACAAGGTTTGTGAATCGCATTTCCTCATCGCAGACTGCCATCTCGTTGATGGATGGCATGAAACACCTTGTGACAAACGTAAAGGTATACCTCTTTTGCTGGTGCGCCGATTGGGATGAGCGTGCCGTCGATCGCCCCCATATATCTCGGGGAAAGCTCCAACAGACTGAAATTTAGTCATAGTTTCCTATAAAAGATCACAGTAGTTAAGGCGGCGGACCCAATAAACTACGGCTCTTAAACTTGAAGTGATTAACAGTTAAATGTGTGTATCAGAATATGAATCAACATTTTTGGAACATACTCTTTAATCATATTCGAACATCACTGTTTATTGTGTCAATTCATATGACAGAGGAACCACGCGATGCGGACCGCAGAGAGAACAGCATTCAGGAAAACTCGTTTTCTCCGAAAATATACTGTTATGTGTTCTTTTTACCCCTGTTTTTTGGGAATATTCCTACCCGAATGGAAAAAACGTTTGAATTTAGGTCTAAATTACAAATACGAAATAGATAGTATAAATGAAAATGGAATGCTCTCTAATGATCGTGTGCAGTACTAGTATACTAGTAGAGTTTAAATACTTTACAAGTCAATTAGTACCTTTGTAAAATTATGGTAAAACGCTTAATATCAATGATTACATTCATTTCTTCTCTTGATGAGGGAAAGATTATCCACTCGCTAGCAATACACTTTAAACACTGAGCAACGGAGTGAACACAGCGACTAGCGCCTGGCCATGGAGATTCCCCTGGTGTATGAGACGACTGTCAAGAAACTTCCACTTGCAAAGTACTGTAAGGCTATCTGGACCTAAAACTGATTGAAAACAGTTGAATCCCTGACCAGACTCGAAAGGGGCCTCTTAATCCACAAAGACGTTGAAAGTGACAGTGGTCAGAACATAGAAAAAAGGAAAATTACCCACCTGAACCTCCGCCGGATCTAGCGGAAAATAATAAATTTCGCCGGTTGTTCATGTTGCGCCTATGCTTCTCAATGTGGTTCTTCAAACTTGGAAATAACGCACTCACTTCTTTCAGGTGACAATCTGTAACGTTCAATTACCTCGCATCTTCTCATTTCAGTCAATACTGTTCCTTGTCTGTGATTTTTTTTCTCATGACTTGGTGTTAGAAGTGCTCCCTCCAACGCCACCCATTGTTATTCACACTTTCCCGGGAGCTCGCGAGCACACGTAAAATATCTCGGGAAAACGATATGTTTTTTTCGATCCGAAAACCTCTGGCCTCAGGATTGAGCAAACATCAACACAACACAACACCACTTAACTAGGACACATACATACAGTTTGACAAAACTGTTGCAATGTGATCCACAGAAGTTCTGTAAAATAGGAAGTACGGGCATTAGTACCACGAGAATAAAAACTCCTACTATACCTATACAAGCGGGCCATATTATCCCCACGAAATTTCTTCGAATGTTGTTAATTTTACGAATCGGTTGAACGTCTTGATTGTTTGTTTAAAGATAGTTCAGACAGATAGTTCAATTTTCAGCTCTGAGGGTCTCCACAACAAGGGCACTCCTCGGTGTACTCGAGCTCTGGAGGTTTTGACTGTATCGGAAAGCGGGCTGTTTTTATATTCCCTTTCGGGATGATTGACAGGAATGTCATCAACAGTCTCATTCATTGGTCGACGACGCATGGACTTCGATCTTGCGGTGATCACTTGCGGTTAGTCTTTTAGGGGAGATTCAAAGTCAAGCTCAATCTGGGATAAAATGCGCGTTCTGATTGGCCAATTGGTCATTTCCGGCAATCGTCTGTCGTGTGCTATCAATCTAACTTTTTCCTCCTCTTAATACCTCTACCGAGCTCAAAATAGAAAGATATAGCCCTAAAGATTAAGCTGCAGTGGAAAAGGAGGATTGAAGGTCTTAAAGCGACGAAAGCGTTTCGTGTTTGTACTGCTTTGACAACCTGAACTCTGCTCAAATATTGAGCAGAATCGCTGAATTGAAATGGATTTTATGAGACCAGGGAAGATGCTACAGGAAGGTAAATGGTGTTTTGGAATGTCGATTTTCTTTTTGAGATTTTGTAAATGGTGTAGAATGAAATTTAATCAACGCCTGTCTGCGATGATATTAGGCCCTATTTACGTAACAGAGGAAATGCTCGGTTATGCACCTATCAGTAGGTTCAACGAAAACGTCACCTCGAAATATCACTTTGCTTTATCACAATTCTTTCGCGGTTATTCTATCTCGTTCACTTCTTACAATTTGGGCGAAGTCTCCTAAAAATAAATTGGTACGAGCAGTTACAAAGTGAAAATAGAGAATGAAAGATTTTCTTTTGCCTGGTCACGTTGTCGTCAAAACCTCAAATTTGGTGATTTCAGGTCGTCGTTATGCAGAGGACCGCGAGCATATTTGCTAAAATCCGTGCTGCACGGGCAGCACGATTATTTGTGCACTTTTAACCAATGATATCATGGTTTTGCGCCGTTGTTGTTGCCGTCGCCGTCGTAAAATCTTGAGCTCCCTTAAATGTCTTGCCCCAACATGGGGAGTGCGAGCATACCCAGGGGCAAATTGACATTTTCAATTTTTGGGTGTCAATAATCCCCTCTCAAGAGCTGTTTGAACATGTCAAATGTCCGCACACAAAAGATACTGATATTGAGACCACAAAATCAGCATTGCTTTATTAAAATTTTAAGCCTTCAAAAGGTATAAATCACAGTAAAATAAAATTGATTTCTAAGGCTATATATTATTAAAGTAAGAGGAAACTGAAGCAAACATATACCTGTAGCAAGAAATATGCCCTCTGTTTAAATATCACTTAAAATTTCAACAAGCATAAGACAGTAATATGTTTCATTTGTTTATATATGTTGTGGTTCAATTTTATCCTTGCCTTTGGTTCAGTTTTTGTTTTCCTTTCTTTTCTACTCATTATGTTACATTATAATGTGCAAAATCAAAGGAAAATAACAACTGTGTAGTGGTCAACGTCCACTGCTTCACCAAATTCGGCATGGTATTTCTCAACAAGAATGGATACAGTGACATCAAGAGCAAATACTTTTTTTTTCCAAATCGTGTAGAGATGTCGTTACAAAAACTATTTTGCTCTTCTCAAACTGCACAAGAACCTTGTCACAACAAAAATAAAAACTGTCAGGTTTGACGGATATAAACACACGCTGGACTGATCGAGCGAATCGGGGATTAAAAGCAAAGTGGATCTGAAAAAATGCATTGTCATGCAAAATATAGAAATGATCAACATCTATATTACATTATCTAATGATCACATTAACAGATGGCATGTTTCTGCGTGGATAGTTTGAAGATTCTTTAGGTCTCAACTTTGCACCTCGTCTGCCATTTTGGGAGCATGTGATGAGAGGTTAATAACAGGCCCAGTCCACCTCGATCAAGGATGTCAACAATCCCGATGCTCGGGGATGTCCTGGTAAAAAAAAAATCCAATTTTCCCTGACACAGGCAACGTTTTCTTGTCAGTAGCCCCTATATGCCCGCACTCCCCCCATTGGGGCAAGACATTGATTGGTGCATTATTCCTCCTTGACGAGATTTTCTATCCAAGAAAACGTTGAATGTTGTTAGTTTCAAAGGGGAAAAGGCTGTTAGAAAGTCAAAGCTAAGTGTTCCAGTTCGTTACTCTATCCAACAAGCGACTGATTCCGCAACAGCATCTCCACTGGTGCCAACTAGCTCTAGCGATTCCTTGCAGCAACCTTACAATGATTTACCCGTTGATTTTGAGGAAGAATCTACCGGCGCTAACAAAAAAGCAAAGGTCCGCAAAATTAAGATCAAATGGAAGCTGAAAGCCTACCACATTAGAAAGTTAAGACCTGCTGCAGAAATAGATTGGTGTCAGCTCTGTTGACAAGGCACTCTTTGCTTGTTGGACAGATCTGTACCATTCCGAAAAGCGAAACAGAAGCCAGTGGGAGATGCCTTCACTGCGGCCAGCGCAATAACATAAATATTGTGCACACAGGAGGCAGATCGTTGCATCAGCCGGAGATTTGGAAGGTTTTTGCGTTGTGATTGGAGGGCACTACATATAATGACATGATTTTTATTATGTTAATATCACGGTATATATACTGTAACATTTTAAGCCACTAACTATGGTCTGTATAACAAACTATGTACCGAATGTAACTATAAATATGCCGTTGAATACTGGCTTAAAATGTTACAGTATAAAATATACCGACCCCGAAATTAAGCCATTAGATGCTGGCTTAAAATGTTACAGTATATAATGTACCGACCACAAATTAAGCCATTAGATGCTGGCTTAAAATGTTACAGTATATAATTATATGCTGACCAGAAATTAAGCCATTAGATACTGGCTGAAAATGTTACAGTATATAATAATTATACTGACCCGAAATTAAGCCATTAGATACTGGCTTAAAATGTTACAGTATACTGTATATTATATACCGACCACAAATTAAGCCATTAGATACTGGCTTAAAATGTTACAGTATATATTATATACCGATCACAAATTAAGCCATTGTTTACTGGCTTAAAATGTTACAGTATGTATATGTTTTCGATCGGAAATATGCCGTTGTTCACTGGCTTAAAATGTTACAGTATGTAATCTTTGGGATCCAAATTACGCTGTTGTTCACTGGCTTATAATGTTACAGTATGTATATCTTTTCGATCGTAAATATGCCGTTTTTCACTGGCTTAAAAAGTTACAGTATGTATATATTCGTGATCGGAAATACACCGTTGGTCACTGGCTTTAATTGTTACAGTATGTAATTTTTGGGATCCAAATTACGCCGTTGTTCACTGGCCTAAATTGTTACAGTATGTAATGTTTGGGATATAAGTTACGGCCTTGTTCACTGGCTTAAAATTCCTCAGTATATAGATGTTTTAGATAGAAAATATGCCGTTGTTTACTGGCTTAAAATGTTACAGTATGTATTATGTTTGGAATCCAAATTACGCCATTATTTACTGGCTTAAATTGTTACAGTATGTAATGTCTGGGATCCAAATTATGCTGTTGTTTACTGGCTTAAATTGTTACAGTATGTAATGTTTGGGATCCAGATTATGCCTTTGTTTACTGGCTTAAATTGTCACAGTATGTAAAGGTTTTTGATCGGAAATATTCCATTGTTCACTGGCTTAAAATGTTATGGTATGTAATGTTTGGGATCCAAATTACGCCGTTGTTTATTTGTTTAAAATGTCTTGGTATGTATTTTTTAGATTGGAAATACGCTGTTGTTTACTGGCTTAAAATGTTACAGTATGGGTGCCTCGAAAAGTAAGACCTAAGACCCCCTCCTAATCTCGAAAACTAAGACCTGAGACTCCATCCTGACATGCTTGCTAAAATAAAACATTCTTTGTACCCGCCAAAATGTTAATGAAATCTTAAGATCTCTCTGAAACACACTTTACATTCATGAGAACAAACAGTTGTACAGAAAACACCTATTATTGTCCAGATGTGTAAACTTTAGCTCATATACTGTAACATTTTAAGCCAGTATCTAATGGCTTAATTTCTGGTCAGTATATTATGTGCTGTAACATTTTAAGCCAGTATCTAATAGCTTAATTTGTGTTCGGTATATTATATTCTGTAACATTTTAAGCCAGTATCTAATGGCATAATTTCTGGTCGGTATATGATATACTGTAACATTTTAAGCCAGTATCTAATGGCTTAATTTCTGGTCGGTATATTACATACTGCAACTTTTTAAGTCAGTATCTAATGGCTTAATTGGTGGTTGGTATATTATATACTGTAACAAATTCAGGTACATACATGTAAGCCTATTCAAATTGACACTGCAAGTTTTAATATCATTGAATGGACTCAAGATCGAAAGAGCTTGGTTAAATTATTTGACTGGCTCGTGATCATTGCAGAAACATGTACAGTTCATTATGTGTTCCAAAACTTCACAACACGAGCTAATACAAAGCTTTATTTACTCAGGATGAAAAGTACACAATTTCCCTGCCAGTTTGGCGAATGTGTGCGGACCACATCCCACAGCCACAACCGTGGTTATGTACGTGACATCATAGCTGTGGATTGACGTATGGTAAGGAAGTTGGCTAGTGTTAAAATATATTCTGTAAATTCCACGGCGTGATCTTGTTTTCTTTGTCTTCCAATATTCTCAAGGGAAAATTTAAATTTAACCATAAAAACGTGAGTCATGTTCGAAGATTTTAAGTATCAGACAAAACAAGCCAACTGAACTTCCTAGCGATGAAGCACTTGTTTCAGCTAGATTCTGTGGTTATGCCTAATTATTATAATACAATGCTTACTTCACCGTAATTCAGGATCCTGCTAATGTTATGAAATAAACTATTATTATTGTTGTTACTGTAATTATCACTGTTGCCTTTATTATATCAAACTTGACCCATTCAAAACAAGCAAGTTGAATGTTTTCATGAGAAACTTGGTCTTAAAACGTGCTTTATTCTTCTTAAGGAGGCTCGAAATAGTTTCTCCTTTTTTTAAACAAATAAACATATTCTGTTTTTAGAGACAGCTGGGTAATCATTTGGCCAGGGTATTAAGTACCCATCATAGATTTCTCACATCACATTTTCCTCCAAAATAACGTTACCATGGCAATGATATAAGGCATTTCTTTGAGCCTTAAAATCAAGATATATTGTCTTTTTTGGAAAAACGGGACGGTGAAATCGTCCCATTCAGATAATGTTAGAAATAATCTCTAAAATATTTAAATTCAACAAAATATGTATTATGTCAGTTTTTCAGAAAAATACGTTTTTTTGAAATGTGTCACTAATTTGTTTTTTCACCTACAGAATTTTTTTTAAATTTGAAAGACAAACGTTTTAAATTAATCTAAGCTAACATGCAAAAAATGGAAAAAACTCACTGTCCGGGAAGCAGAGATATGTGAGTAAAATGAGGAAAAATGAGGGGGTTACAAGATCGGCATTTATGCATGCGTCACCCGTTCATTCGAGTGCACGTGCGAGTGAAGCTACAGGCCAACACAAACGGATTTAAGTGACCATTAAACTGTCTGCGTACAATTTTCGTTGTTTTTGTGAATAGGAGATGTCTATTTATGTTCCACATACATGTATAGGAATTAGAAGAAAGTTGAGCGAAATTAGGGGTATTTGTTTATTTCTGGTGACCCACTTTGAATCGTGAGCTGACGCGAGCAGCTTTTAGAATTGCCTGTGCTGAAAACTCTTTCGAGCCTCCTTAAAAGGTTATTTTAGGTGAGTTACTTGGCTGTAATTTTTTGTTAAAAATATAATACTGAACATAATTAACATGATAACTTCATTGTAAAGATAATAAGTGGTTATATCAATATGGCCTTTATGCTAATTGCTATTGATTCCATAGTTAGTGAATTGCATTTGACTTTTTTGCAAGTTCTCTTAATAATTTATGTATTTATGAAACCCAACTGTTGAAAATTAACAAAAAAAGGGTCGAGGTCTTTAAATATCTAGAATCCTGATTATGAAGACATTGGAATTATAATTAAAGTATAGCCAGTCAGAGTGGGGCAACCCTCAAAACTTAAATTGCAAGAGCTCCTTGTGGTTGCATTTGCATTTGCTTGCTTGCTGGCGTGGCCATTTTTGCCTGTGGAAATTTTAGCTTTCCTCATCCTCCCTCCCTTCTTGTTAAGTATCTGGTTCGTAAGTATTTCACTGATTGCTTCAGTGTGACATTACCTTTTTTGGTGGTGGCCGCTAGCAGGGTTGCCATGGTTGCGTCCTTCCCCATGGACAGATCTCTTCGTGGCTCCACCAACCTAAAGGCACCAGATTTTAAGCTCATCTGTTGTTGATTAGTTGATTAATTTTATTGAATGGGAGAAAGCTTGCATTGCTGGCACGTGGTCAGAGAAAGCAAAGAGAAAGGTGCTTGCTAAGGTGTAAAAGCTACTTGTTCCGGACAACCGGACAGCAGTTTTCTCTAACCCTGTATTGATTTTTTTTTCATTTGACCAAGGTGTTCATTTGATTTCATTTTTTAGGTTAGGTATTTATTGATTGCTTGTTGGAGATTGCTTTTGTGAGTTCA
>NC_090875.1:40658065-40675565 GCF_036669935.1 Montipora foliosa
AAACAGTAACAACTACAAACGATTTGCGATACGGAGACCTGTATGAGCTTTGATGTTGGTTGATATTCTTTATTAGTATCACCCAACTAGTGGACTAATGCAAATCCTGCATTTTGACTGGCTACGCTACTAGAGGACTATTAGGGCTACGGGTCTAATTGTTAATTAGCACAGGCAACAAACGACCATAAACAAGCGGATACAAGCAATCGGTCGTTGTTACATCAGACCTTCACGGATGATCGCCTTATATTTTAGTGCCGAACAGCCGATGTTGTGTAAGATTGGTTTTCGGTTTGGTGATTATTGTTTATGCCCGTTCGTTGAGAGGCTCGTTGAAAGGTGTGGGTCACCGTAGCAATTTCTGAGCTTGGGGTTTTGTTTGCTAGCTGAGCACGCACCCGGAAGAAACACACGAGCACTGTCATTGTTATCTTTTCAACTGAAAATTGAATCTTACCGCGTTTGTACATATTTCGCTTTCGTTGGTAAAGTTTTAATTTCATTTTTGACTGGCTGTGCTACCTCCAAACGGTGCTTAAATCGATTATTTTCAAGAAATCCAGTCGTCGTCAAAAAGTAAAGAAATATTTCAAACATTAAGTGTCTTTTTCGTCTCTGTGAAGACAGAAAGGAAGGTTAGAAAGACAGTCGCCAAAAAGCAGAATAAAAGTGTTAAGCTTTCGGCAGCCATTTTGAAAAATTCATGGAAGAGATTCATTGTATACGTATATCCCTTTTCAAATTGAACAAGCCTTGTTAATTAGCGCTTGCAGAAATTGTGTAGCGTCCTCTCTTCATAACCAGACAGGGAGAGAACATGTCACTCGCTGAAGTAAAACTTTTTTTTTCAATCCCATCACAAGAGCATTATGAGCAAGATAGATGAATTCGGAGGAACTGTAAACTAGAAAAGACATTATTGGTCTTGGAATAGAAACTGGTCAAGCGGTTAAGAAAGAAATGAATTTTAAAAAACCGTGGGATATTTCATATGAGAATTTGCATTGGGTCAAAAGGAGTCGACATGACATCGATGCAAGTAAACTGCCAACGGCATTTTTGTTAAGGGAGCGAAGCAAAACAATGTCGTTTTTCTCTACATGACGGCCTGAAAGGAGAAAGAAAGTGCCTGATCGCTAGTTACTCAACGGGGGAATCCCCTTACTGCTAATGAATTATGTGATTGGTTGATTATTTTTGGATCTCTGTTTATCTGGCATTTTCTAATTAGAATGCTAATGATATACATGCACACAAGTATTATGTTTTACCAAATCGTTTCTCAGTCAACTTCCAACAGCGGTTGTTTTTCGCAGTACAACAATGGGCGCTAGCTGAACACGCGCGAATACATTAACACATGCTTTTTTTAGCAGCTTGTAACAGACCTCTCAAGTCTGGTTTTTAGGGCGATCTCACAGATTCACAGGCCGATGTCCACAGTTCTAAGGCATATTTGTCATATTTGATCGACTGGTTGACAAAACATGGACCTCACAACCATATTTAGAAGACAAATGCCAGATAAGGTTATCGTTACCAGTTGTGGCATTTGTACTACCTTGCGAGTGAAAAGTAAGCGCTTTCATGGCAACGTGAACTCCACAGTCTACCAGAAGTTTTTGTTGATATTGGTGGACCACGTGAGCCAACGACATGCCGGCTCCAAATAACTCAGAAACAATATACCACACAAACCTCAGAGTTGGTTACGGTTACGATCTTAATGCAATTATCTTCTACAACATTTCATGTTCTTGGCCTTTTTCACTGCACCGTTCCGAAGTTCTTTTTTGTATGACGCATTTTTGGCAATTTCATTCTTCAACAAGTTGTTTGGTCTAGCTTGCGCCGTTTATATAATTCGGACTTAATTGTTTGTTTTTGTTTTTATTCATTTATCAAACTGAGCACAATATCTGGTATTATTTTAATACTGATCATGCACGTAAAAAATCGTCTTTGGCGGGAGCTGCTTTATCACTAACTATGGTTTTATCCCGGAGGGGGGAGGAGGGGGGAGACCTCCCATATAAAAAGGGGAGGGCTGCTCGTTGGAAATTTTAAATTAAACCCCTAAAGGAGACCAATCTGGGCGTGGCCCAGGCTTTTTTTGACCCCTAAAAGAGACCATATTAAAACACGGATATATAAAAAATACAGTGCCTTTTAATGATGGCAAAGAATTTATCATCTAATACTTTCGTTTACGTGAAGAAATATAAAAGTGTAAATATGCACTTACATTTCTTCGCGCGCAACCCTAAAGGAGACCTTCACGGCTACATATGATTGCGTTTTTCCCAGAACACCCTAAGTGAGACCAAAATCCGAAATTTACACCCCTTGCAATTTTTTAGCATTTATATTTTGTAATTCTTACACGGCATGTCTGAAAACCAGCTTGCTGAGCCATTTACCGTGTTTTAAATAAAGTTGATTGATTGATTGATTGATTGATTGACGACGAGCATCCCTCCCTTTTTCATTTGGGAGACTCCCCCCCCCCCCCCCCGGGGAGGGGGGAGTTATAGTTCATTTCTGTCTGTGTGACTGTCTGCCCGCGATTTCCTTTTCATATGCTTGTTGACTTTCTCTTTCAAGTGTCTCTTCAATATTGTCCAATCCAAGCTATTAAAATAGTTCAAGTTTACTTCCAAATCGAATTTTTGTTTCATATTTCCTTGTTAGACTTAAGCCCCGTGCAAACAAACGCAACAATTTCTAACATATTAAGGACGGTGCCTACTATTGTTATTGTACATACCTTCTGCACATCTCCAGATACTGGATTTCCTATCGCCGATGCTTACTAATACAGGGATATTTTTGAGCGGTTTAAAACTATCCGGGGAAAGTAGATCTTAGTAAGTACTCTTGGTATTCAAAAAGAAAATTGGGAGTAACCATGCATTTTTGAGAGATAATAAAGTTTCAATTTGAGAAAGAACGCCATACATTGCTTTGTATTTTACAGCTTTTTACAAATATTATTCATGAATTATCTTTGAAAAATGCGTGGTTACCCCCAATTTTCTTTTTGGATTTCAATAACACTTGTTAAGATCTACATTTCCTGCATAATCACACACCAGGGCAAAAATATCTTTAATTAGTAGGCACCGTCCTTAATATTGTTGGCAGTTGTTGGTTCTGCGGAAGTTGGATCGTGTTGGCAGTTGTGCGCAAACGCACTCAATATGGAAAACTCCCCAACAATGCAAAGACGTGCAGTGTATCATGGGAAGGATACGACCCATAAGACTTTGTTAGCTTACAAAATTCGGCTGCCATCTTGTTTTCAACATGTTAATGCGTTGCTATCACCATAGAGACAATATGTATGTGCGTCCGAGGCCCCAACAATGTTGGAAGAGCTGTGCAAACGGATCAACATTGTTGCTCTACGCTTTGGCGATCACGGAACAAAGGAAATCTTGGGAATTGTTGACTCAAAATGTATACATAAATAAATATATTGAGCCAACAAAATATTTATTTATATATTTTTTTTGAGGCAGCCACTCTCAACATTTCTTTTGTTCCGTAATCGCCGAAGCGTGGTGCAACAAAGTTTGACCAGTTTCAAACTTCGTGCGACAACGTCCCAACAACACGCAACAACATGCAACTGGGTTTGCAAACGGACGCAACATGTAACACACAACACGTTGGCCAACAAGGCTGCGTTCCTTTGCACGTCGTCTTAATAAGAAATATAAAAGTTCCAAAAGCCTCCCTTGGGAGATTCAGCACACGGCCCACTGTTGTAAAAGCGGGAAAATCCTGTTCCTTGTAATACATACATACATACATACATACATACATACTTTATTTGTTAAAGCAGGTCGGTAGTGGCAGCTATGGTGATAGTGATGACCATGATGATAAAAATGCAAAACACGCGAAATGATGAAGACGACGTGATGATGGTAATAACGATGATGACGATGATGGTGATGATGATGATGATGATGACGATGGGAAACTCAAGTTTTAGTCTGCCGTTTCCCGTTTGTCGTAAACGCGATGCGAAACCTCTGGAACATCTGAAAACGGACGATTGTCATCACGAAATCGAACAGGAGTCCATCAAATGGAGCCTCTATCTTTCATACTCAGCCTTGGCAAGAGTCCTCTTGGTCCGTACGCCATGACCTCGGGCCAAATATTTTCCCGTCCAGCCCGTCCACTCAGTCAATAAGTACACATGATGAGCTAAGGGAATATTGAACCCATGTTGTATGAAACTTGAAATCTGTTTCGGTTTTAGTCTACACTCTTTCAGTGTTCAAATTCTGCACTTCCAAACATATCAAGCAACATTTTCAAACGCCCTAGGCCTCGACATTTGGTTCAACACAATGCTGAATGGGGGCGATTTGGGAAACACGAGGTCGTGGTGCCCCTCACGAAAGGGTCTTTTAAATGGATGTACTCCGCGCAGTGAATCACTTAATTGTTTTAATAAAGTTACCAGTTTATTGCAAAAAAAATTACATCATTTGCAAAAGTGGGCACAAATGTGCCCAAACAACGAAAAAGGACTAATAAGATATAGCAGACAAAATCTCTACTGAAAAACACCAAAATCGAAATTTCGCTGGAAAACTAGATTACCAAAAACATTTAAAACTATGTTTAAAATATCATTATTTCTGCGCCCAATTTAAATACTATCCTAGAAATCTACACCATCTGGGCAAGATATCGAAAAAGGCCCAATATAAATACTATCCTATAAATCTAAACCTTAATGACGCGGTAAACAAAAAGGTCAACGTGAATGTGGAAATCCAGGCGAAAAGAACTAGAAACTTCATTTGCAAGTGATACAAAGCTTTAAAACTACTTCTTACGGGGGAAAAATCCAAACGGTCCAATGTAAAGGATGTATACAAAACATGGACCACCCCTGTGGACCCGGTCAATGGACTCCTTTAAGTTACTAGCAGAAAAATCTTTAGACGAAAGAGGGAAATTATCCTCGTACTTGTCTGGCAATTGTCTCTTATAAACACCTGAAAAATTCAGGTGGCTCCAACGGGATTTGAAACCCATGACCTCTGCGATGCCAATGCAATGCTCTTATCAACTGAGCTATGAAGCTAAGAGAAGGTCAATTTGTTCCGGTGAAGAATTCGATGAATGAAAGGAATGTATATTTAAAGTGCGGATTATAGACGAATCCCTTTGGAACCACCAAATAGATGGTAAAGGTGTCTTTAAGAGACATTTGGTTAAATCAGAAGCCCATAACGAACCGCAGCTCCATGTTTCTATCACGACGTTTTCACAGACAGTGATCTATTTTTTTTGGGTTGAATTTCTCGCGAACGTGCCCATTGACAAATCACACAAAACTAACTTGACGTCATAGCGTCACCGAACTGGAGCTGTCTCCGTTTTTTTTTGGCGGAAAAGGTAGTCTAAAATAGATTGGTCTGTAAAAATACCGTGAAATAGTCTTAGGGTGCGTTTCTTTACGGGATTATCCGAAAAAGGCATCATTGATCCAACATGACT
The DNA here is from genome assembly GCF_036669935.1 of Montipora foliosa. Taxonomy (NCBI): domain Eukaryota; kingdom Metazoa; phylum Cnidaria; class Anthozoa; order Scleractinia; family Acroporidae; genus Montipora; species Montipora foliosa. The sequence continues at coordinate 40,663,595 of NC_090875.1, forward strand.
TGGATCACGGTGCATCAAAGAAATCCCAGAGTGGATTCTTCGGTTCCTTTGATGCACCGTGATCCAAGTGATGTTGGATCAATGATCCTTTTTCGGGTCATCTCCGCAAAGAAACGAACCCTTAGTATGTGAGTTTTTCGCCCCTAGTCATGGGTTCCTGCTTAAATTTTCCAAATGAGTGCGAGGATTACTTCTTTCTTTCGTCTAAAGATTTTTATTCTTGTATCTTTACAAAAAGAGTGGTGATCCACAGGGGTGGTCCATGGATCGGGTCCTCAGGGGTAGCCCATGGATCGGGTCCACAGAGGTAGTCCATGAATCGGGTCCACAGGGGTAGTCCATGGATCGGGTCCACAGGGGTGGTCCATGGATCGGATCCACTGGGGTGGTCCATGGACCCGGGCCCGGTTGTTCAAAAGCCGATTAACGGTAATCCCAGATTAAAAATTTAACCGAGGAGTTATTTCTCTACTCTCAAATGCTGTTCAACGCTGATATTCGGCAAAACTTTACATTGGGAGAAGTCAATCTTGAAAAACAAAAAGAAGCAAAAGAAACTTTCACTAAAAAGTTGAAAACTTGAAACAAAAGTTTACGCTAATCTTGGATTAATCTGATCGGGTTTCGAACAACCGGGCCCCGGGGTTCATGTTAAGTAGTAGGCATCCGTCAGTCTCGGGAGACTATGGAGATTGCACCTGTTAAGGGTTAGTCCGTGGTGGAGCTGCAGCGCCGGCTGTGGCTGTAGAGCCAGATCCTGGAGCGGCAGATCCTGCTACAGTTGGTGCAGGTAAAGTTCTGAGGAACTTGTTCTGAGGAACGAAATCATATTACTCCCCTAGAAATTGCAAAAACAAGTAAAGCCAGTGTAGCTACGCTACATGTATTGCAGCTGCCAAATCAACCGTGTGAAATGGACAATTATGGCCTTAGAAAAAGGCTTCGGTCCCTATAACGCATTGCACTATTTTAACTCTGTTTGGGCCAATAGTTTTCTTTAAAAAAGAAAAAGGTCGGGCAGAACTAACTGAGTCTCTCTATCTGAGCACATCTCAAATGTATCAACCAATTCTACTTTTTAAGCAGTTAAAATAGCATTATCTTTTCACACATTTGCACTGTTTTAGGCACTACGTTCGTGCAATCTATAACAAAAATAAAGTCTCTTAGAGAAATTACGTGGTGGATGATCATTACTCTGAAAACTCTATTTTCAACAACAATTTATCGTCCTTCACATAACGAGGACCAAAGAACTCCTCGATTCGAGCGAACCTTTCATAGCCATACCCGGTGCGGCAAATGGTTTCATCAGGCTTTTCGAAGGCCAACAAATTAGGCTTTGCTTGTATGATCCGACTAAAGTCGCTATGGAGGTTGAAATCACTCTGATCTAGAACGCTAACAGTGATTGTCCCAGCAAAAGGCCAATCATGGAGGGAATCATCGAAGTCTCCTTTTATCATATGAATGAAGAGTGCCACATGTCTGCCTGTTCCACTGCCTACGCCCTTGGGGTGAATTCTTATGCCAAACAGCCTTCCCTGGTGATCATTGTTCACTGCATCAGTAAAGATTGGTGTTTCGTTTTCGCGATGTTGAGTAACTTCGGTTATTTTGAAAGTGAATGATGGGTTGCGTGCATTATTCTTTTTTCGAGCCTCCTTCGGGTTTGACCTGCAACATGACCATTTTTTAGATATTAATAAAAAGCTCCATCACTTCAAAACGTTTCAGTTAGTCATGACCAAGGAAATGGAAGGTAGTTTTCTCTGAATTCCTCAGGTATTTAATTAGATGAACGACGATTATCATAAGCGAGGCCCTCCCAGGGGTTTGGGGAACAAGGAAACATGGCTAATTTGAACTGGGGAACAGGGAAACAAATTGCAAAATATTTTAGGGAACAAGGGCACAAAAACAATTTTGGGGATCAAAAAGATGAGAACAAGTTTGAAAGTAATTTGGGGAACAAGGGAACACAAGCAAATATTTAAAGGGAAAAAAAAGGACGCCCCATCACCTCCCTCCTTTCTGGGAGGGTCCTCATAAGCAATCCCATGCTCTAGCTCCGCAACCTCAAGGTCACTCGCATCTGGGAATACAGACAACTAAAGTCACAAATTGTCCCCCAAACTCCAGTCTTCAAGTAAAAATGAGCATTCAGGAAATAAATGTGTATTTGAAGTGCGGGTTATATACGAAATTGAATTGAATTGCCTCTTAGAAACACCGGGTGCCTGAGTGCACTCGCGTCCCACCAGCATGGCCCACGTTCGATTCCCAGACTCTGCGTCATATAGAGTTGTGTTTGTTGGTTTTCTTCTCTGCACCGAGAGGTTTTTCTCCGGGTACTCCGGTTTAATTTTCCCCTCTCCTCAAAAATCGAAATTGCGTTAACTGTTAATTGCAGTTTACGGTGTCCCCAATAGGCCACTTTCGATACGTTAAAATTCAGCTTGAAAGAGAGGTTTAGAGGACAAAGGCAAAGGAAAGTGGATAATATGCTAATATCTTTCATATTCATTGCAACTTGTTTCTGTTGTTTTTGTCCTCTCTGTCTCACTTTCAATCTGAATATTGATATTTCGAAAATGGCCCATTAGTGCTCCAGCGCTAGAACGACTAGACACTTAATTAAAGTTCCTTTCCTTTCCTTTCTCTCATGTGTTCCCGCGAAAGGACTAATGAATGAAAGAATTTGAATCGCGGGTCACAGAGGAAAGGTAAAAGTAATCCTCGCACTAAAAGAGACAGTCGCTTAAATTGGCTTAGTTCGTTTTTATCCGAAGAGCGGTCAAAACGTCATAGTTTATCATTTGTTTCAGTTGTTAAAGTACAACGAGTAATTCTGCCACTTATGTCAAAAAATGCTCGTAACTAGATGTACACTAACACGAAGTGTCCCTTCAAGTCGGTCTGAGCATTTTACTACTGATAACATAGAGGCCAAAATTACTGAATACTGATTGATCAATGAAGAGGGCATGTTTTCTTAATTTTGCTTGAGAAGAGGGCAAAATTACTCGCTCACGATTGGTCGAGCGCCAAAAATTCTTTGGACAAACCGTTTGCTATGTTTACGGATGCGTATTTGCAAGTGGTAAAAACCTCTACAGCACAGGTGAATAAAATAAATTGAAGCTTAACATTTGGTTTAATCGTTGTTACTGTTGTTCAGGAATGAAACTCGTATTTTCCTCTCGAGGGGATGTAAATAACAATCATCTATACTCGTTTTGGACGCAAAGAACAAGTTGACTTGCTTGTCAGCTGTTTTGCTTCCGAGCGAGCAAGTGTTTTAACTCCGCTTAGCTGACTGTTTTTCGAGGTGCCTTAACAGTGTTAAGAAAATTTTGCCCTCTATGTTATTAACAAGTAATCGCGATGGGTCCTCGTAAAATTAAGGATTAATATCACTTGCGTTTTCAGAAGTTGCTGAAATTGCCCTCGTCGCTGCGCGACTCGGGCAATTTCAACAACTTCTGAAAACACGTGTGATATTAATCCTTAATTTTACTCGACCCCATGCGATTACCTATACAAATTTACAACCATAAAGTTTTGTGTAAGGGTAAATTCAGCTGTTATATCTTTACGAAAGATAGAAACGATCCTTGCACATTAATAACTGCCAATTTAAGCGACTGTCTTTTTTAGTGCGAGGATGACTTTTACCTTTCCTCTGTGACCCGCGATTCAAATTCTTTCATTCATTAGTCCTTTCGCGGGAACACATGAGAGAAAGGAAAGGAAAGGAACTTTAATTAAGTGTCTAGTCGTTCTAGCGCTGGACAAAAACAAAACTTTGTTGTGAATTTGTAGCAAAATGCTCAGACCGACTTGAAGGGACACTTCGTGTTAGTGTACATCTAGTTACGAGCATTTTTTGACATAAGTGGCAGAATTACTCGTTGTACTTTAACAACTGAAACAAATGATAAACTATGACGTTTTGACCGCTCTTCGGATGAAAACGAACTAATTTCGAATTCAAATCTTAGCACGTGCTAACATATCAGTTTAATTTGCTTTCCGGCATTTTTATTCTTTATTTACAATTCATGATATTTAATATTCTTTTACGCTTTTTTTCTTCTATATATACATGCCCACTTTTTTTCTTACCGCCAACTTGATAATCACCGAGGAACGTTATACTTTATCAAGTATTTAAACGTTTTTTTTGGGGGGTAATTTTAGAAACTGAATTATTTGAACCCAGGGGTCATATCAAGAATTGATAAAGCAATATCGTCCGGGTGATTGTAGTCCTGAGAAGGACTGTTCTTGTTAACATTGACTATGTTAACTTGAACGGAAGTGATCCTCAGAGGCAAGTGATTTGTGTAGTGTCAGTGAATCGTATAATCTCTGACAGGATTGATCAGTAGAAAAGTGATCTTATTTGTCCGTCTTACTCCAGTAAGTAAAATTGCTGGCTGAGAAGACTGTGATTGGTGCTCTGTCGTCGTTTGACTGTTCTGTTGGTCAATCGTGAATAAGTCGTTTGTATGGTGCTGGTAGTAGATGGCAACGGTTCAGTGTTGTTTGTCAGTTCTAAGTTTGTAAGCCAGCTCTCTAGACAGTGTGAATCGCTGGTGGTAGTTTGTATAAGTGGTTATGCAATTAGCGGAGTCCCAGTCAATTTAGTGCTTCGTCAATAAGTGGTCCTCAGCAAGGGTTCTTGTTGAGGTCACAGTTTTCAGTCGCGTAAGGATGACATTCACTCAGGTTGTCGAAACGACAGACAATGTCCTCGACAACAGCGGGCGATCTTACTTCATTAAGTTTTGTTCCGTTTCCTATTTTTTGCTAAAGTTCTACAAAAACCCATACAATCAAGGCTTGAAGATTGCAGTTGCACTGAAAGGCTCACACCATTTCAAAGGGATTTTAAAACGTGGAAAGACATATAATATCTAACTGGTTCAGCCAAAGTGGTGTAAGTCGTGGAGGTAGCTAGGAAAGGAAGACAAATGTATCACTAATGTTAAAAAAATTTAACCCCTCTTATCAGTCAATAAAAGTACACACGGCGAAAAAAGGAATTCATTTGTTGAACAAATATGCTGCGCAAAATGTTCACATTTCCGTGCTTCGTCTCTGTATTCTTCTCAGGATCATGGCCGCAAATCGTTAATAATGCGAAAAAATGGGCAGTCAAAAACCTGTTTTCCGTTTAATGAAATGATAAATCTACTTACAATGATGTTTGATATTATTAGTTGTTATTATTACTATTATTATTATTATTATTATTATTATTATTATTATTATTATTTTTATTTTTATTTATTCACCCCAATGCTGTCTAAAAACATTGCCAAATTGTCAGTCACCATTCCGAGGGCAACAACCACCACTGGCACCACAGACACTCCAACATTATACAACCGGCCCACCTCTCTTCCCAGATCCTGTAATTCTCCTTCTGTTCCTTCTCATTTCCCTTGATACGAGTATCCGAGAGCACAACAGTGTGTATAATTAATTAAGCATCGTTTTTCTATCTACATAACACAACCAGGCGATGTGCCACTTGCCTCATAAGTTGCTGATTCCATTGTTTTATCTCCTCTGCACCGCAGCGATGTTCTGTGGGATTTTCCACGTTCCCCAAAGAAGACACTAAATTGAGTTCGCCTGGCTGGACACCTGAAAGTAGAATTGGCATCCGTGATGCTGCATAACCGCCACCTTGTTCCTGCACAGGAAAGCATGTCACATCTCGGATAAGCTGTCCGACTCCTGCAGCTGTCCCGTGCGGGCCATCGCTGTGAAATAAAATCAAACGCTCCTGTCAACCAGACCATGGATTAATTGGATAAGAATTATGAAAGGTTCCTAAGAGCTACCTCATGGTATTACGTAAGCATCCTCCTTCCTGCGGTATTGTCCCACGCGCGTAGAAAGGAGTTATGTGCGCGCCCACAAGCACATAGTCGTTCCTATTTGCTTTGAAGAAACATGGCGTCTGAAGAGAAGTCTTCAGGAAATACTAGTCCAAAGTTATCTTTTTCCTTTACAGTAAAGAGACAGCAATACTTGTGTTTTGGAATGCTATAGTCAAACTTGTACAGGTAACTAATTTTATAGGACTTTGAATTACTGTAAGTTGCCAAAGACATCTATCTGCGGTCACTAGTGCAACATTAATTTGCACAAGGTATGCGACAAATTAAATGATTTGACAAGCAATAACCAGAAAAGCAGCCAAATAGTGTCAGAAGTACAGTACTAACCCTTCAGTCTAAAGAGTGACCTACTCCAAATTTCTTCTGACAGTATCAATACTTAATCAAGAGAAAAGGTTATGGGAATTAATAAAATGATGACTATTGGAAGTTTTTACCTTCAGCAAAATCTCCCAACCAATAGCATATGAGAATGAATGGAGATCAGTCAGGAGAATTTGCATGTGGATACTGAGGCTTGAGAACTGAAATTTTTTTTTTAAAAGTTCAATACGGTCAAAAGATTTTTTAAAAATTAATATTGTACATGTTTGTCTCAAGACAGTTACAAATTATTTAATGCAGAAATCATTGTGCAAAGGAACATAAAATTACTTCATATTGTAAATTGACTCAGCAGCAGTTTTTGATAGTCTTTTTCTTGAATCAAAGTTTGAGATTTTCTGACATGTAAATAATCTACAATAATTCGAATATTTCTATAGTTGTAAAATGCGCTTGCACCCTTACTATTGCTTTATAAGGTTGTGGCAAATTTTCCATTTCTCTTTTACGTTTTCAAAGAAGGAAATGGAGTTGAGTTGACAATTATGAATTATTGGTATGTTTTAAGGCCATTTGGCAGGTGTCTTTGTGGGTGGAGCCGAAAAAAAGGACTATTGGAAGCCCGCTTGCCATCTGGCCTGGGTTGTTCGAAGCATGGTTAGCGCCAACCAGCGTTAAATACCATGGAAACCTAAAGGTTGTGATACCTCTTAGTCAACGGTTAGCGCTAATCAGGATTTGAGGAACCGCCCCCTGGTGCTGAACTAAAGGATCGTGAGCTCTGAGTAGGAGATTGACCATCGGGGGAATTAGCTGGATATCTGTGAGCATGTCGTGCTATTTACTTAAAAATGACACTGTGTTTGTCCCAGTTATTGAAAATGGTAAACAAAAGAATTTTACATAAACCTGTACAATATACATCCTGGCCATCGAATGTCGACTGCGAACGAACTCTCTAAACTTAGGGCGCCATGCGTTCTTTTGGTACTATTCCGGAATAGGAATACACGGAATAGACAGTATTGGTGTTCTTTTGGGACCTATTCCGTTTTCGGAATGAATAGAATAATATTCCGTTCATGTTGCTCCCGATAACAGAATGAACGGAATGACCGGAATACAGTTCACTCGGAATAGGCAGAATATGCGTTCGTTTGGGAAAGTTTTGGCGGGAAATGATACGCGGTCGCCACGGCCGGCGGATTGAAAATTGTAAAAATTTGCATTGAATGGAATAGCCATCCAAATTGTGTACCGTAGATGCAGGTGTGCTTGACTTCTCTACTGTTTCTTTGGCGGTGCTAGGAACAAGAAGAGCTATTAGTTTGTATTTGTGTTTGTGCGCTTGCCTGACCAAAAGAAGTGACGTTGGCATTAATTGGTTTATTCGAGAAACCCTTGTATCCGAACATGTTTATGCTGCCGTCCTGGACTACGCAAAGCACTCACAAGTCATCTCCCCTTTATAAAGTTTTTAATTAGCAAATGAAGCAAACCCAAAAATCGAGGAAACCGCCAAAAAAACTGGCTCTTATGGCCATATTTCAGCATTTCGTGTTCCAAACTTTCGGGAAACCTTCTTCAGTCGCCATGCAAACGTAATTGGTGCATGCGCAGATACAATAGTTCCCAGGTCACCTTCGTTGATAGTATTCCTTATAGCGTTCTTTTGTGAATTAATATTCCTTGTATTCTGTTATTCCTAATCCCGAAAAAGAATAGCCAGGATACTCCCAAAAGAATGCAGCCTTAGGTTACCGTAAATCCTCTAGTAACCCCTTCCCCCCCCCCCCCCTTAGGGGCGATTTATTTTAAACACATTTGAGGGGGGCTTCATAGACTTAATAGAGGGGGATGGGGAGGGGGGGCTTAACAGAGGATTTACGATAAAACCTTTGCGTGTAAGAAAACAAACCACAATCAGAACGTCCAGTCAATTTGTCACATTAAATAGCTTGATCATGAGATGGAGTGAGAAGTCGACGATCACACAATCAGAGAGAGCGAATCGTGTTATGAGAAACAATAATAATACGTTCTTGATTTCTTCAAATAGGAAAATACCCTGTCTAAAATGGGATGCAGGTCCTAACAAAGTCGCAAGAATATGAATAGTACCATAGATAAAGTTTGCTCCATTATAGAGCCGTTTTTTAAAGAATGAATCGTTAGTTGACACACATGTATGCGTTTACTTAACTATCAGTTGACTGGCGAGCTTGTGCAAGTTAAAAAAACCTCGCATTAAACTACTCCAATAATAACTGGGAGATCCTGTGGACAATATATTTTCCTGATGCATCCCAAACCTGTAAAAAAAATGCAAGCTAACCTGCGGTACCAAATAAAATCCACAACGCAAGTCGGGTGAACTAATGTGTATTTTGTCAAAAAATGTCATTTTCGCGACAAATGATTACAATTTAGGGAGATAAATTTCGTCGACAGTCTCAAGAATCAACGGCCGAGCTACGGTCAATAAACAGCGATATTTCGCATGACGTCTCCTGTTTTAATAATGTTTATTTGGCTGTTCTGAATATCAAATTAAAGAGATTAAACGTCATGAAAATGCTAATTGCCACTGTTCCCATCTTCCCAACTGACACCGGCAATTGCGTAATCTTTGAAGGCAGAGCGCTCGTTTCGGGGGTGGAAGCTGAATAATTGGACCTCGATTATTCATTATTCTTTGTGTGATTTGCTCGAATTATTCATTATTCTTTTTAAATTTTTGTATGTTATTCATTATTTATTGTTGTTATTCATTATTCCGCTGGCATATTAACTGCGTTATTCATTATTCCGGCGTTTTCAGACCCAATTATTCATTATTCATTTTTTATTTATGCTCGTTATTCATTATTCATTATTCATTATTCAGCTTCCACCCCCGAGCTCGTTATATCGGCAACGTAAACCAACTTCAATAATAATAATTCGAAAATCATTGTACTGGGAAGCTAGAATTCATCTGTGTTATCTGCTTGCCCTTTTTTGTTTTGAATCCTGCTACTTTGGCACAAGTCCTTTATAAGCTTTGCTTGCATGCAACTCGAGCTCGTCAGTCGGCTATCTGCAGTCATCGTAGCTGTTAGCTGAGCTAGCAGCCGGAAGCCGCCAACACACGAGCCAACATTCAGTTTATCTTTTAAAATCTTTGAAAATATTTGTCACGTATTTCGCTTTCGTTCGCTTAACTTCTTTCTTCTTTTTCATTTTTCATTGGCTGTGCTACCTCCAAAATTTACTCGTCAACGGCGAAGTTTTCTTGCAATCAGGTGATCGGAAAACTGAGTATTCAGAGACTTCAAAACAGATTGCCTTTTGAAGTGCTGAAAACCAGTCCCCAAAAAGGAGGCTAAACTGAGTGTTAAGCTTTCACCCATTTTGGAAAATGCCTTATCACGATTGAGTGAAAAATTCCACCCCTCGTCAAATCAAATAATCCTTCGACTTTTTGAGTGTGCATACTGTGTAACATCGATCATCTTTTCGCAGCCAGCTCGTGTGACAGAAACCGGGCCGTTGAATTAAACATGTCACTCTCTGAATTAAAATACCGTTTCTCTATCCTATCACAGTAGAATACTCCCCGTGCCATTGTTAATAAGAGCAAGATAAAATAAAATCCGAGGAAGTGTAAACCAGAGGTCATCGGACGATCGAAGCTGACTTTACCCAATCGAGCTTCACTTATCATTTTGTCGAGGACGACTGAAAATCGACTGAAAATACTAAGCTGCAGAAACCTAGAGTCTTAGACAAAATAAAATGAAAAATTAGTATCCCGTCCCCGCAAAATCAAGGATGACTGATCCGCGCGCAAGTTGAAGCCCGCCATTTCTTCATCATTGAAATTGGGGGAGGGGTGGTCCGAATCATTTTCGATTGACCCTATCCCAGAATAAGAATACGTGGAGTGCTGATTTAAGGACGTTCGCGCCAATTGTTTCTGCGCATCCTTACTGCGCACGCAAATGCACACGCCACGTCATACACGAGCGCGCGCGCTAAGTAATAAAATGAGAAATGATAGGGCAAAAGGCCATTGCTATAGCTTTGCCTGGATTTAACGGTCTTGGACGTTCGGTGACCCCTATTTTTCTTTCCAGAAACGGATTTTATTTACAATTATCTCCACGTTGTCCAAAAATGAACAAAAAAATCAATGTGGGAAGTTAAAAAAATTTCAAGATTTCTGCTCACGGGACATCAAATCTTGCCATCTTGCGGCTGCAAGGCGAGTGAAACTGTGGTCGCTAAATGCGAACTTGATCTTTAAGAAACCTCACCAGTTGACTAAATTCACTTAATAAGTCCACTTAAACAATATTTGGCAGAGAAGATTTCATTTCAAAGATTTAATTGCAATATATTTGGGTTTACAGACACTGGCCTTATTCGCTAACGAAGCCCGATTTTGTCACATTTTGGGTGTTTTTCGGGGCATGTTCTCTCCAAAACGAAGTCGGTGACCCCCCACTTTTTTTACATTTCTGACATAACTAACTCATCATCTTACAGTGGTAAAAGTTTCAGAAAAAAATCAATGTTGAAAATTTTTCGCGCGAACGTCCTTAAAACGGTATGTCTGGCGCTTTTGAAGCAACAAGGATATAATAAAGATATGTTTAAAATAGCATTTTAGCAAGTGTTTGATAATTTCAATGTTATCTCTCTACGCAAAAACGAAGTATTTCTAGTAACTTCTATTCCATGTATTCCTATTCCGGAATACGGCAAATCGAACGCGCCCCAAGACTGTATAAGATCTCTTTGCTGTGGAAAAACAAATGAGACCATTCAGGGTCACCTAGCCTTACATTTACTAATTGAAGTATAAAAGAATCTTCTGTTTCGTGTTAATTAACGAGAATATCCGAATGGATTTTTTTCAGTAAGAAATGAATTATAGCTATCAACATTTGAGAAATCAAGGATAACCATAAGTTATACGTCATCCATTTCCGGACGGTCGTCCACCAATATCGAGTTCCGCCGCCATCGAAGAAAGGTTTCGTCTGGTTTTGTTCATTCAACAGAGACTCCGAGCATTTAGCTTTAAACAGTTTAATGGACTTTAAATCACGCAAAAACTGAAAATAATAGAACAGGCCTATCGATTACAAGACATTCAAAAAAGCTCAATCGTACGTGGTGACTGGTGAGCATGAAGTCGATTACCTGAGCATTTTCACGAAAGTACCTAATTAAGTTGGAATGCTCCAAAGCTACAATAATATTAAAAGGAAGAGAAACATACATCTTTCTGTGGTAAAAATTACACAGAAAACATGAAACGCGCCATTGGGATCCTTCCTCGCGAGACTCGCGAGTGTGAACACTGATAAAACAATGGATAGTTGAACGCGCGAACTGATTGGCTACTCAAACTCCGGATATCCTTTGCTAATTCACGTGGAATTGCGCTCGAAAATGTTGTAATCTTTGCAGAAATAAATGAGTGAAAATCATCTTTTTGTGCTATACTGTCTCATTGTATTAGTATATATATACTAAAACAACTATACTTCTCAATGGGCTAGCTACTGTGGTGGATAGTTATCTCGCCGCTTCGTGGCTCGGTAAATATCCACTACTAGCCACCTCCAATTCGGTGAATAGTTGCTACCTATTGTAGCCACCTCCAGTTCGGTGAATAGTTCTTAACTGTCAACTTGCGAGGCAACGCAACAAACACAGAAAACGAGAAACCACCGGAA
>NC_090875.1:40678065-40683065 GCF_036669935.1 Montipora foliosa
AGGATTTACAGGTATCTAAGTTTGTTTTTTCTATACAGGGGCTCGTTTCTGAGAGCAGGACTTTCAACAGGGCAACACAGCACAATTACTAATTTAGTTTCATGCCTGTTAAAGGGGTCAGTTTGAACATTCAGTGTGTGGTCTGAAAAAATGCCTGAAAAGTTTTGTAACTTTCAAGAAATGACCCCCTTGCATAAATTTTTTTTTCCTGTCACAAAGTATTATGAAAATATCCTGGAATTTAGTTAACTGTGAAAGGTGCATGTACTTTTACACAATAATTTTTAATCTTTACCTTGTTTATAAGTTATGAGATTAATAAAACATGGTGCTGACTCACCTATTACATTTTAAAACTTTGCCGCTCTTAAAAGCCTCAATCATGCCCAAATGAGCTTGAAACTGAGACTTATATGAGGTGACATCAAATTCTGGGTATTTAGACGATAGCTATATGTTTCCATTATTTGGAACCCTTTAAGAGATTGTTCGTAGTGGGCAATATTTGTAAATTGAACATGTAGACACTAATAGATTGTGCAGGGCTCATACAACATAATTTGGAATAGTGGCTGATTTGCTTTCTTGTTTTATTTTGCACAGTGTATGACAATTGCTCCATTCAACAAACAGAGAAAGAAAAATCTTTCAGATTTTCAGTTGGAGGTAATGGTAAATTTATTCCACACAAGTGGCCATGTTCTTTAATCAGATAGCAGGCTTAAAGCACTTTCAGCACTTTGAGGAGGCAACCAATTAATTACTATGGAATAAAAAGAAAGAAACTGGAACTTAAATTGAGGCTCTGATTGCAAACAAAAAAGACTAGTAATGATAATCATTGTGATTTAATCATGGTTTTCCTCGATAACTGACCGCTGTTTTTGTGATACATTTTTTTCTCCCTAGAATAATTCAGCATTTGGTAAAGAAAGTGTAGACTTTTAACTTGCACTGCTCATATGCTGTGCATTATATTCTAGTGCACATGTATTATTAATTATTATACATCAGACTCACTATGAAAAATCTGATTAGTCAAGAGCATTCAATCAATTCACAATAGCTTGTGAACTTGACATGATAAATGTAATATCTGCTGCAAAAATTACATTTATCATGTCAAGTTCAACGTCTGCCTGGTTACTAAGCCCCTTGGAGTGTTCTCCTCAGAAACAAAATGGCTGAACGCTTCGCTTCTGTTTCTTCGGTTTCTGAGTGTTACGAAAAATAGTATTGCGTGACAAGCGTTACTGTCTCGAAGCTTCGCGAGAGTTCGTAGTTTGTTTATATTTAGGTTTGTACGTAAGCGTTTCTAAATCGGTGTGTTTTGTAATCTTTCTATTATTAGATTCATTACTAATTTAGAAAGTTCTAGAAGTTTCTTGTCAGAGTATATAAGTAGACGAGTACAAGCGGAGTGTTTTTCTAACTAGTTTTTCACAAGCAAAGAGAGTTGGCGTTGGTCGTGTTTAGTCAAGTGTGACAGAAGCTGTGTTTATTCAAGTTGGCGGAGGCCGTGTAAGTTTATCAAGTTCGTGCTGTTAAGAGTTTTACTTCGTGGAAACTACGTTCACTTTGGAATAAATCTTTTTGTTGTTGTTCCGACAACCCTGCGTTCAGATTAGTCTGCAAGCTAACTTTCCTCAAAACGTTCGAACTCGTAACATTGGGGGCCTGTCCGGGAGAGGAATTCATTTGTTTGCCGACTACAGAAACCAGGAAAGGACAATTCAAGAAGGAGTTACAGAAAAGTAAGAAGAACTGTACGAGAGAGTATATTGTGTTTTTGCTGTGAAATACTGCCATGGAAATGGATAAGTTTATACAGATTGGAGAAAAGTTCGGATTGGAGGGAGAAAAGCTGCTCGAGTTCGTAGAGAAGCAACAAAAGTTAGAGGAAGAAAAAGAAGAAAAACGCAGACAATTGGAAGAGGAAAGAGAGGAGAAACGTAGACAGCTTGAAGAAGAAAAAGAAGAAAGACGCAGACGACAGGATGAAGAAAGGGATGCGAGACGTCAGGAAAGAGAAATTAGGAAGTTACAACAGGAAGCTGACCTCATGAGACAGAAGGAAGCTGCTGAGGTTGCCAAGAGAGAACATGAATTAGAACTTGCTAGAATAGCAGCAATGAATGGTGATGGTTATACCGCAGAAAGAGGTGACAGAGAGGATCGGGCTAAAGCACCTAAACTCCCCTCGTTTGTTGATGGCAAAGACGATTTGGACGCGTATTTGCAGAGGTTCGAGAGATTTGCCGAGACAGCTAAGTGGAAAAAAGAGGGATGGGCATCGAAGCTCAGTGCTCTGTTGTCTGGAAGGGCACTAGAAGTGTATTCACGTCTATCGGAGGACGCAGCTAAGGATTATGACAAGGTAAAGATTGCGTTAATGAAGAGATATGACCTTACCGAAGACGGCTATCGTCGAAAATTTAGAGCATCCAAACCAGAAGTTGACGAAAGTCCGGAGCAGTTTATTGTGCGACTGGACAGATACCTGTTACGTTGGCTAGAGCTTTCGGATACTGCGCGAACCTTTGATGGTCTTAAGGACTTGATCGTGAAAGAACAATTTATTGACTCTTGCCCTAAGGATTTGGCAATTCACCTGCGAGAAAGGGCACCTGAGACCCTAGCAAAGATTGCGAAGATCGCTGACCAGTACTTGGAGGCTCATGGTAAACATTTGTTCAGCTCAGCGGGCAGAAAGCCAACAGTGCAGCCTGAGAGGGACGAAGCCAAGAACATGCAGATTAATCCACCAGCTCTGCATTGCTTTAAGTGCAACACCCGAGGTCATAAAGCTGTCAACTGCCCAACCCTAACAAGAAAGTGTTTCCTATGTGGTAAGCAGGGACATGAGGCTAGAAACTGTCGATCAGGTGGACGCAGATCAGGAGGACAAAGTAAGGATGGTAACCCTGTGCAGCGGGGTCAAGTGAGTGCCAGTTGTTTAGTTCAGCCACCTGAGGATAAACCTACTAATGAAGAAGTTAAGGCCTGTATTAAAGATGATAAGCTGCTGTTAGCCTGTGGTAAGAAGATTCCATTGTTGAGTAGTGCTTGTGTTGAACCGTTGACTGGAGTGAGAAGTAAAATGCCTGTCGTGAAAGGTAGAGTTGGAGAGAAGCCTGTTGATGTCCTGAGAGATACTGGTTGTAGTGGAATTGTAGTAAAGAGGGACCTTGTGTCTGAGGATCAGTTTACTGGCGAATTTAATGTTATGCTGCTCATTGACAATACGGCAAGGAAAGTTCCCATCGCAAAGATTGATGTTGATACACCTTATCTCAAGGGCCAGGTGGAAGCGCAGTGTCTTCCCGATGCTGTTTATGATTTGATTATTGGTAATGTACCAGGCGCAAGAGCCGCTGACGACCCAGACCCAAGCTGGCAAGTTCCTGTACAAGAAGCTTGTGCTGTAACCACGAGAAGTCAAGCTAAGAAAGCTGGAGAACATATTCCGTTGAAGGTACCAGATACTAAAGAAGGTCCTGTAGTTGATAGAGAAAAGCTCAAGCAGATGCAGCGTGATGACGAGAGCCTACAGAAATTTTGGGAGAAAGATGATGTAGTTGTGAGAGGCCAGGCTGAGATTTCATTTGAAGTGAAAGGTGGAGTTCTGTACCGCGTCTACAAGCACCCTTATGTGAACGGAGGTAAACCCCTGAAGCAGGTTATGGTTCCTGTGCAGCTGAGAAGTCGAATAATGGAAGTAGCGCACGGATCGATCATGGGAGGTCACATGGGAATAAAGAAAACGACTGATAAGATTCAAAGCGCGTTTTATTGGCCAGGCATTCAAGGGGACGTGACTCGTTATTGCAAATCCTGCGATGTATGTCAGAAGACAGTTAACAAGGGTTCCGTACCGAAGGTTCCCCTAGAGAAGATGCCATTAATTGACAAGCCGTTTAAGAGAGTAGCAATCGACCTGGTTGGACCTATTGTTCCCCCGAGTGAGGACGGTCATAGATATATATTGACATTGGTTGACTTTGCAACTCGTTATCCTGAAGCTGTCCCGCTGAAGAACATTGATACTGAAACTGTGGCGGAAGCGCTGGTGGATATCTTTAGTCGTTTGGGAGTGCCTGAAGAGATCTTGAGTGACCTTGGTACGCAGTTCGTCTCTGAGTGTATGAAGGAAGTGACGCGTCTTTTGAGCATTAAACAGCTCACCACAACTCCTTATCATCCTATGTGTAATGGCCTGACGGAAAAGTTTAATGGAACAATGAAGAGCATGTTAAAGAGATTGTGCAGTGAACAGCCAAGACAGTGGCATCGCTATATTAACCCGTTGCTGTTTGCATACCGTGAAGTTCCGCAGGAGTCTACTGGTTTTTCGCCGTTTGAGTTGCTGTATGGAAGAGCTGTCAGAGGACCGATGTTTATTCTCAAAGAGCTTTGGACGAAAGAGCTGGAGGAGCCTGAAGTAAAGAATAGCTATCAGTATGTGTTCGAGCTACGCGAGAAGCTTGAAGATAACCTCAAACTGGCGCACACCGAGCTTCAGAAATCCCAGAACAAAGACAAGTATTTTACCAGATTATCTAAGCAGAGTAGAGGAATAACTTAAGAGACACTGGACTGCCTCCTCAGTTGGTACTATCTAACTAATTTTTCGTTGTTAGTAGAAATTTAGGAAATTTCTTCTCAAGAGGGGGTTATGTTACGAAAAATAGTATTGCGTGACAAGCGTTACTGTCTCGAAGCTTCGCGAGAGTTCGTAGTTTGTTTATATTTAGGTTTGTACGTAAGCGTTTCTAAATCGGTGTGTTTTGTAATCTTTCTATTATTAGATTCATTACTAATTTAGAAAGTTCTAGAAGTTTCTTGTCAGAGTATATAAGTAGACGAGTACAAGCGGAGTGTTTTTCTAACTAGTTTTTCACAAGCAAAGAGAGTTGGCGTTGGTCGTGTTTAGTCAAGTGTGACAGAAGCTGTGTTTATTCAAGTTGGCGGAGGCCGTGTAAGTTTATCAAGTTCGTGCT
>NC_090875.1:40685565-40700565 GCF_036669935.1 Montipora foliosa
AAATGTAAACGGACCTGACAATTAGACTAAGCATGTTACAAAGAGAATAAGAAAGTAATTGTAAAGAAAGAGACCCTTTTCGGAATCAAACTGTAGAGTTTTGTACATTAAATTTTGACCCTAATCATTTGACGCGATTAAGGCGCCATAGTTTCGTAATTATTATATATCCCTCCAGCTCCGCAGCCTAGATTGTATAAAAGTGTCTAGATACCTGACAGTTGAGAAATGATTTTTAAGAAACTAGGAGCCCGGCAGTCCAGCAGTCTACAAACTACAAAGCTAAATTACATTTAAAAAATCGCTTGGCAATTCGGAAATTGAAGGATCTATAATAGACAACTGGTCTACATTAAGTTCATTCTGAAAGCGTCCACGAAAATCCATAGTTCCTACCTGGTATTTGTAACTCTGGCCATACTCTGTCATTGAATGATTTGTAATTGCTCTTATTTTTATGAAAGCTCTTATAAAAGCACGACCTGAAAAGCCGCAGAGTTTAAAACTGTTATCGTGCTAAGCCCGTGCCATGAATTTTAAGCGTTTATGCAACAGGGAAACCCTCTGCATGCTGAAAGGGGATTGGCTCAGCAAAAATGAACAACCAATCAACGGGGTCGTCTCGTACCCCGTTCGCAGAACAGATCGATCAACACGACAAACACGACAAACACGACATATTATATTCAATATATTCAGGCAGGGATTCCGACGGATTCACAGTCAAGAGATAAGCGCCCTGGATTGGCTGTTGAAAATTGTAGTATCCAGTCGTCCAATCGCGCGCTGTGATGTGAACAAACCTGTGTGTTCTTCGATCGTTCTATATATAGCCTGCGAGCAAGCTCTTTTCGGCTTTCGAAAGCGAAAGCTCTTTCGGCTTCAAAGCCGAAAGAGAGCTTGCTCGCAGGCTATTCTATATAGCTTGAGCCAGTTGAAGGTGGTCATTTAAACTTTAAGTGACAGGGAAAGATTCTGCAAGGGGCATTTAAGTCGGCGGAAATTTTTCTTTCGATACACTTTTTGTAAGCGGTCCTTTTAATTTGCTCGGGGAAGTAACGCCTCTGAAGTTGTTTCGAGTCAGCTTTAATACCTTTTAGTTTTATTTCTCCAAGTAAGTGATTGTATCGGAACAAATGCTCAAAGTGCGAAAAGACATGAGCAAAGGCCAGATTCCTTTGTTGCGAAGGCAGTACTATTTAATTAACGTGGTTGCGAAATATATCCCTCGAGCTCGCATGGAATAAGCACATTTTAACACTTGTGTTAACAAATTGCTCGCTGATTTCTGCGTTATTTCTTGAAGCCACTTTTTCACACTTGTGTCCTCTGTGAGAAATTCGACTATGTACTTGGGACAAGATTTGAAACAGTTCCCATTTTAGAGCTACTTTCTTGATGTTTGCCGTTGCTGTAAGCCCATTTCTTTTAAGTTATCATCTGATGTTCCCAGTTTGTTAATTGTTTCTGCTCAGATCGATCTTCGTTTCCTGGCAGGCCGAGGTTCTTCTCTGTTTTTCTTTAAAGAAACGTTTGGCCTTCCTGTAAAAATCATCTTTTGAATAACAATTTATTTGCAAATCTTTTCAATTCGTTTATTTCTCCATAGAAATCGATTTCATTTACGCTATTGCATTGGCGTGACTCTTCCATTTTATCGGTGCTACAAGATTTACAACATGTGCATGGCTCCTCAAATGTGAATAAATCAAAGTTTGGACCAAGAGTGGCCTGGGATGAATAATAAAATATTTAATTATAAATTATGATGAGAGGTTTGCTTGAGTTGCTTGTGTGGTCAAGTGGATAAGAGAGTGGACAGCAGATCCAGAGATAGGGATTCAAGTTCAAGTTCGGGTGAGTAAAGAGAAAAGTCTTGACAATTATGAATTGTCTGTGAGAAGTGCTGTAGAAGGGGGTCGGCATAAGGGATATTCAAGGGGGAAGGTAACTGGAAGGTAAGGGGGAATAGATCCGTGAAGAAAGGGTGGGGTAGGATAGGGACAATGGGGGAAGATGAGGGACGGGTAGGACAAATAGAACGGAGAAGAGGAAAGTTTCTTTCTTTTTTCATACCCCATAAAAACCCAAGCCCCTGTTTTTTAACTACACCCCTAAAAAAGGAAAATCCCTTTTTTAGACAGTTGATTAAAAAAACCTAGTTTAAAAAAAAATTACCCAGTTAAAAAAAAAATCACCGAGTTAAAAAAAAATTAACTAATTAGAAAAAAAAAATTAACTGAAATGAAAAATTAACTGCAACACATATCTGGATGTCATGTACATACTATTCTGACTTCATTTTTCTGTTCGTTGTTCAATTATGCTTGAATCAGCAATGTTGTAGATCACAACACCATTTTTTCTTCAAGCTATTTCTGACAGGATTGAAGAGAGGTTGTAGAAAATATTGTAATGTAACAGCACCTTTCTTTTTTGTGTTTAACAGAAACTGTATGGATAGAGACATGTCTCTATGTCATCCAATTGGCCAGGTGCAGCCAAGACTGTGTCATGATTGACGTAATTGTAATTATTATGCTTTTGTTATTGTATTCATATTGTATTGCTTTTTTGCATTAAAAGGTTGTGTAAATCAACTGCGTTCAAATGCTAATAATAAACCAAAAATTATATGTTCAAAGGAGTTGAAAATATTGGAAAAAGGTCTCACAGGTAATGAACTAAAATTTAATAGGAAAAAAGTGTACCCATCCGGTAGTAAATTTTTGTCTGAATTATTTTTTGTCTGTTTAATTTCGTTGCTTAAGTGGCTCATGTTGCCATTGTCACACATTTTATATCCTTGTAAAGAGAAAAATATGTTATTAAAATAATAACCTTTCCTTTCCCTAGTTTATGGTCACTTCCCTCATTATTCAGAAGGAAAATGATGACATTGGCAGCAACAATTCACGTGTGCCGTGCAAAAATCCTTCTTTTGTGCATGGGAGAGGATTTACACCCGTACGAACAGCGCAACGCTCTTGCAGCGCTGCGCAACTTCATATTTTAGGTTGCACAGTGCTTATGCTTCCTTTATGCGAAGTTCATGCGTTCACCAAGCTTCAGAAGCAGAATATCGAGCGCTGCAGAAAGGTTGCAATGCCTAACAACGAAAAAGCAATGGTAAAACAGCGCTGTATATCGTTGCTTAAAAGCTGCGACTGAAAAATACTTTCGAGGAAAAGCTTGGAATGTTTAAGAGCGACAAAACGGAGTTTTTAAGATCTACGACGCAACGGTAACGAAAACGTCATTTAAAATTGCAAGTTCAGGTTTATTACTCTTTTTCGTCATTATGTCGGTTTGTCGAACTTCTAAACACTAGCGCAACTCTCCAGGAACTGAATTAAGAGGTGCGGTGTTGAAGCTACGACAGAAAATTCAAATTTGCTGCCTTGTGTTCACGTTTTCCTTAAAACTTAAGAATTGGTCATTTCACATCGCAGATTTGCCGAAAACGTGGAAGAAATGTACAAACATGAAAACTGCACGTGGAGAGCGTGCAAAGCTATTGTTTTTTCTTATTAAATATGCAAAATGTGTGACGTTTTTGTTGCCGTCGCGTCGTAGATCTTAAACTCCCTAAAGCAATGCTCACGCAGCGCTGTACATCGTTGCTCAAATGCTTCGACTAAAAGATCAATCATATGTAATAGTTTGCAGTGTTTAACAACGTGAAAGCAGCTTAAATTTGTGCGTCTTAATTTGCCTTAACTTCAGGGCTATACATGTAACTGAAAGATATCTATAATCAACGGCTGTATGTACGTAAGGTATATCCACAAGGAGAGGTTACGTTTATACAAACGTTGGCCGTGTAGCACTTATAGTTTAAACAGAATTAACTGAAAAGAGTGTAGTGTAACGTGAAGTGCTGTTAAAAAATAAAAGCACTTCACGTTACACTACACTCTCTTCAGTTAATTCTGTTTAAGGTATATCCAGTCTTGGAGGTTATAAAAATTCAACTCAAGTCACAAATACATTGTCATTAAAATGTTGTATTCTGTAGGAAATTGTGATTTCAAACCTCGTACTATATGGCCGGAGCTTATATACAAGCCCAACACGTTGATCTATCCAAAAAGGTTTCAATGTCAAGGGAAATCGACGCCAGCAATGCACACCACGATTATTTCGCATTTTCGGTCCGAATGGAGCGATAGTTTTAGCGACCCCCATAAGACTCACGATTGGTCACCATTGTGCCCATTGACCAATCGCGGGTCGCTAAGCGATCTTGCAACGGTTAAAGAGAGTTGTAACAAAGCATCATTCGATGGCGCTCGAAGCAAATGTTTGCAGAGTTTGGCGGCCCTTAAATCCTTCTCAGTGTACAAGAGGCTCGAATAAAGAAGACGAATGAGTAGCGGAGGAATCGTCCGTGATCTACGTGGAATTTCGAGGCAATCGAAGCCTTGGGAACGAATTTATGGCCTTTTTCCTTCGATGATTCCGTTCGGCAGCTTCGTCTCGGTGCCCAACTTTGGGAAAGAGGAGGAACCACCTAAATCGCTCTAAATCGATCCAGAAACCGTACTAGAATCAAACAAATATAAGACTGAAGCAAGGTAACGTGTTTTTTTTATTTTATTTTAAGTCGTCAATAATTTTCAGAACTTTGAGGAAAGCCGTTTTACCCATACAAGTCCTTATATTTCTACTCTCGCATAATATAGTACTGTACGGATACACATATATCGAGCTTGGGCTACCTATAGAGACACATGAAATGATCAGAGAACTGCAATGTATTAAATCAGATATCTGTGTGAACAATATCATCTTTCGTGACGGTCTGAAAAATGCCTGAAAAGTTTTGTAACTTTCAAGAAATGATCCCCTTGTATAATATTTTTTCCTGTTACAAAGTCAGTTAGTTAATTGTGATAGGTGAATGTACTTTTGCACAATAATTTCTAATCATTAGACTTTACCTTGTTTATAAGTTATGAGATTAATAAAACATGGTCACTCACCTATATATTACATTTTAGATCTTTGCTGCTCTTAAAACCCTCATGCCCACATGAGCTTGAAGCTGAGACTTATATGGCATGAGATCAAAGTCTGGGTATTTAGATGAAAGCTGTGTTTCCATTATTTGGAACCCTTTAAGAGATTGTTCGTGGTGGGCATTTGTAAATTGAACATGAAGACACTAATAGATTGTGCAAGGCTCGTACAAACATAAATTAGAATAGTGTCTGATTTGCTTTCTTGTTTTATTTTGCGCAGGGCACGACAATTGCTCCATTCAACAAACAGAGAAAGAAAAATCTTTCAGATTTTCAGTTGGAGGTAATGGTAAATTTATTCCACACATTAAGTGGCCATGTTGTTCAATCAGATAACAGGCTCAGAGCACTTTCAGCACTTTGAGGAGGCAACCAATTAATTACTATAGAATAAAAAGAGTGAAACTGGAACTTGAAATTGAGGCTCTGATTGCAAACAAAGAAGACTGGTAATGATAATCATTGTGATTTAATCATGGTTTTTCCTCGATAACTGACCGCTGTTTTTGTGATATATTTTATTTCCTCCCAAGAGTAACTCAGCATTTGGTAAAGGAAGTGTAGCATTTTAACTTGCACTGCTCGTATGCTGTGCATTATATTCTAACTTGTTTAGTGCACATGTATTATTATTTATTTTCAGGTGCCTCAAAACATTTTCAGTCTTTTCAAAAGTTAATTCAAGTTGTGACTCTGCAATACTGTATCAAATGTAACAGAAATAATATACCTGGTAACATTTGAAGCATTTGTCACGTCATATTTATTATAACCTCTGTATAGGTCAGTTGTCTGAGTTAATGCTGATTGATGGTAAGTGATTTGGAGGAGGGGGGGCTTTCCAGTGGTCATAAGTAACCAGTTTCCCAAGAATAAATTAATAACAATAACAATAACAATAACAATAACAATAACAATAACAATAACAATAGCAATAATAATAATAATAATAATAATAATAATAATAATAATGATAATAATAATAAATAATGATAACAACAATTATAATAATAGTAATAGTTGTAATAAATAGTGTTTAGTTGGGAAAGATACTTGGCTATTGGTCTTTAGTTTCTTTAACATTATTTCTTAGTACTCTTATTATTTGAATGTTGGCACTTCCTAGAACCTATGTACACTGGGTTTGCATACAATGCTACAGTCGTATTAATAACTTAAGAGACATCCTTACATTACTACTGTGATGATAATAATAATAATAATAATAATAATAATAATAATAATAATAATAATAATAATAATAATAATAATAACAACTTTATTTGTATTTGAATGCAGTTGTAAATCTCTCTATAGGAAATTATCAACTGGCTACTTGAAATTGAGTGATCATTAAGTCTGGGCTATCCCAAAGCGTATTTCTACAGCAAAAGATAAAATTTGTCTCTCTTATGGATAGATTTATTTTTTTTTTTCATTATACAGTGTTGTTGCTTTTTGTCAATGCCAATTAATAATGATGCTAATAATAATAGTAATAGTAATAATAATAAATTATATGAGCTTTCATATTGATCACACAGCAGAATCCCCTTTGTGCAGAATGTGCAGAAGTAAGTGTGAAACGGTGGCCCATGTGGTGAGTGAGTGCGGTAATCTGGCGCAGACAGAAAATATAAAGGAAGGCACGACAACGTGGTGTGGATTATTCACTGGCAACTTTGTGGTAAATGTGGATTGGAAAGAGCTAATAGTTGGTATGAACAGAAGCCTCAGAGGGAGTGGTGGAAAGTGAAAACCTCACGATACTCTGGGATTTCACAGTCCAGTGTGATCGGAAAATCAAGGCAAGAAGACCATACAGTGTCTTTATTGAAGAGAGAGGTTGTCATAATTGATGTTGCCATCCCAAATAATGACAGAGTGAAAGATAAGGAACTTGAGAACTTAGAGAAATACCAACTATCGCAAATGTCTGGCATGTGCGAAAAGTCATTGCAGTGCCTGTTGTTATTGGGGCCCTTGGAGCCTTATCAGTCAACTTTAAGGAGTACATGAAGCGAATAGGCGTGAATGTGAGGTTCGAAGTGATACAGAAAACTGCATTGCTGGGGACAGCAAAGATACTAAGGAAAGTACTGTCCTTGTAAGAAGAAAGAAATAAAAAGAGAGATGAGAGACTTCGGCTTTAAGAAGAAATATTCGTACAAAAGCCCATTTAGTTCAATTTACTCCCTACTTACATGTCTTTACTAGATGCCGCCCTAACACAAGTTTTCGGTATTCTATGTGTTTATAGATTTGCTAGTATACATCAAATGTCAGATTAAATGAAATTCTGGTCAATTCTGGACCTCAGTTACAAAAATCAGTTGGATGAAAGCGGGATACGATCTATTCCAGGCGTGACATACAAATGAATCCAGAAACCTGCCAAATCTCACCAAACAAGTACTATTACTCTCTGGAGGAGTGCTGCAATAAACTTGGTGTAAGTGACTATCATTTCATGAACGTACTATGCAAGGTCTGTGGTCCCCAGGGGTGGGCATTTGACTTATAATGGAGACCCAATGGGGAAATTGACATTTGAGAACTTGAAAATGTCAAATTTTCCGCCCTGGGTCCCCCCCACCCATCCTAGGGCAGACAATTGATAGGTGAATTTAATACATATGAATGAAGGGGTAGTTTCTAAAGAAACTGTGGTGCTGCGTCGGTGGGGAAGTAGTATACAAAAATTTGGTTTTATCAACGGAGTTGATAATGTAAATTGGCTACATACTCTCATCTAAACACAGCTATTGACCAATCCTGTATGAGAGTGGGCATACTATCATAATTGTTTTATAAATGCAAGTAGAAAAGGAAAAGTAAACAGCCCTGACAATTAGACTAAGCATGTTACAAAGAGCTGGAATAAGAAAGTAATTTTAAAGAAAACGATCCTTTTCGGAATCAAACTGTAGAGTTTTGTACATTAAATTTTGACCCTAATAACGCGAGTAACGCGCCATAGTCCGTGTTGACAAAAACTTTTCGTGCTAGGGCCGTCGCCAGAAAAAAAAATGATTGAGGCAATGCCCATGGTTAAATTCTCCTCTTAGGTATTTTATAGGTTTTTATAATGAGCACATTTTAAAGACAACACTGGAATCACGCTCTATTTTAAAAAAAAAAAAATTACGAACAAATGACTGAGGCAAGTGCCTCGGTTTGCCTCATACTGGCTAGGGCCCTACACGGTGCTTATTATAAATATCTCTCCAGCTCTGCAGGCTACAATAGATTGTATAAAGTGTCTAGATACCCGACAGCTGGGAAATGATTTTTAAAAAACTAGGAGCCCGGCAGTCCAGCAGTCTACAAACTACAAAGCTAAATTAAATTTTAGAAAATCGCTTGGCAATTTTAAACGAACTCGAATGATCTATAATGCACAAGGTCTACATTAAGTTCATTGTGAAAGTGTCCACGAAAATCCACAGTTCGTACCTGGTATTTGTAACTCTGGCCATACTCTGTCAATGAATGATCACCAATTGCTCTTATTTTTATGAAAGCTCTTATAAAAGCACGACCTGAAAAGCCGCAGTTCTAAGCCCTGTGCTGTGAATTTTCAACCCTGCGAGGGAAACCCTCTGCTTGCTGAAAGGGGATTGGCTCAGCAAAAATAAATAAACCAATCAACGGGGTCGTCGCAACCGCCCACCACACCCCCAAAGATACTGGTAAGTAGTAACCAATCAAATACTATACTAAACAATGAGATCCAAACTTTGGACCTTGGTGTAATTATTTTTTCACTTCAGCGAGAAGACACCCGGTGAAAATTGTCTGCGCATGCGTTTCGCAATGCGGCACGCGATGCGTTTCCGGGAATATCATTGGCGCTCGTAAGAGAACCGGAAATGGCTGCCGTTTGATCTTGTTTTGAGCAATCAAGGCTACAGTAGTTTAACGCCAGTTTCAAGTGGAATGTATTCTTAGAGATCGTCAATGTTAGAAGTTGTTTTCAACACGACGCAAAGCCTGAGAATTTAGCTCGTCACAGCTTGCCACTCGTCATTTTGTTTATCCAATCAAATAAAGATCCTTGGCCGCTTTTTTTTGCTGTTTAGATCGGTTTCACGCATCCTGAAGGACAGATGATGCTTTTTTTTTTCAAAAAAACTCTTACCAAATAAAACTGAAGCAAAATAACACCATTTTTGTACTGGAATAATAAATCTCTTATTCAGTGGTTTAACATGTATTACTCGCGGACAGTTTGCTCATTGCTAGTATTTTATCTCGCCCCTGCGGGGCTCTGAAAAATACTACGCAACTCGCAAAATATCCGCGCGTGTTATATGTTAAACCATCGAATAAGATGTATACAAAGAAGGAAGGGAATATTGAACCGATATTGTATGAAACTTTAAATCAGTTTCAATTTGCGTCTACACTCTTTCAGCATTCAAGCTCTGCACTTCCAAACACATCAAACAACCTTTTCAAAAGCCCTCGACATTTAGTTCAGCACAATGCTGAATGGGGGCGTTTTGGGAAACACGAAGGTGTGGCGCTCCTCAAGAAATGGTCTTTTAAATGGATTTACTCCGCGCAGAGAATCACTTACTTGTTTTAGTGAAACTACCAGTTTATTGCAAAAAAATTACATCAAGTGCGTACAAATGTGCTCAAACAACGAAAAAGGATAAATAAGATATAAAAGATAAAATCTCTACTGAGAAACACAAAAAATTGCAGGCTTTATCGAAATTTCATGGCCAACTAGATGACCAAAAACCTATAAAACTATGTTTAAAAAATCATTCTTTCCGGGGAAAATATCGAAAAAGGCCCAATATAAATACTATCCTATAAATCTACACCTTAATGACGCGGTATACAAATACAGTTAAGATGAATATGGAAATCAAGCAGACAAGCACGGGAAACTTCATTAATTTTGCTAGAAATACAATGATTTAAAACTATGCGAAAAACTCATCAGTTCTTACGGGGAGAAAATCGAAAAGGTCCAGTTTAAAGGATGTGTACAAAAGATAGACCTCTGGTCCGTGCACCACCCCTGTGGACCCGGTCAATGGACCACTTCATGGACCCCGGGTCCATGGACTACCCCTGTGGACCATTACTCCTCATTTTGTTAAGTTACAAGCAGAAAAATCTTTAGACGAAAGAGAGGAAACATCCTCGCACTTATCTGTCAATTGTCTCTTATCAACACCTGAAAAATTCAGATGGCTTCAACGGGATTGGAAACCCATGACCCTCTGCGATGCTGGTACAATCCTCTACCAACTTAGCTATGAAGCTAAGAGCAAGTCAATTTGTTCCTGTGAAGAACTGGATGAATGAAAGCAATGTATATTTGAAGCGCGGACTATAGACGAATCCCTTTGGAACCACCAAATGAGTGGTAAAGGTGACTTTGAGAGACAATTGCTTAACTCAAAAGCCCTTAAGGAACCACAGCTCATGTTTTTATCACGACGTTTTCACAGACAGCGATTTATATTTTGGATTGAATTTCTCGCGAACGAGTCCCATAACAAATCACAAGAAACAAACTCGACGTCATAACGTCACCGAAGTGGAACTGATTTTGTTTTTTTTTTGGCGGAAAAGGTAGTCTAAAAATAGATCGGTCTGTAAAAATACCGTGAAATAGTCTTTCAGTGTGTTTCTTTGGGATGATACGAAAAAGGATCATTGATCCAACATGACTTGGATCATGAGGCATCAAAGGGACCCCAGAGGGGATTCCTTGGTTCCTTTGATGTACCATGATCCTATTGATCTTGGATCAAGGACCTTTTTCGGATCATCCCCGCAAAGAAACGCACCCCTGAGTATGTCAGTTGTTTGCTCCTAGTCATGGGTTCCTACTTAAATTGGCCAGACAAGTGAGAGGATCATTTCTTTCTTTCGTCTAAAGAGTTTTATTCTTGTAACTTTACAAACGAGTTGTGGTCCACAGGGATAGTCCATGGACCAGATCCACTGGGGTAGTCCATGGACCGGATCCACTGGGGTGGTCCATGGACCGGATCCACTGGGGTGGTCCATGGACCGGATCCACTGGGGTAGTCCATGGTCCGGATCCACTGGGGTGGTCCATGGACCGGATCCACTGGGGTAGTCCATGGACCGGATCCACTGGGGTAGTCCATGGACCCGGGGTCCAAGTTTAGTATACGCCCTAATTTAAATTATTTGTTACTACAACAACACAGTTTATCGTTCCCGTTTCCCAAGTTATTTGAGAGAAGCGATTCCCTGAAATAATGCGCCGATCAACTCGAAACTTCAACATCCCCCCCCCCCCCACCCCCGGACAAAGCCCGGGCATTTGAATTTGTGAAGATTGGATCGTTCAAATTCCCGCCCCTCGGGCCAAAATGGTGTTCGAATACCCTACCCTTTCGTCTACTAAAGAACAATCGTCGTCGGCTCATGCATGCCGTCCTTTTGAATACCTTTTTCGTAAGCCAATCTCTCACAAATGCTACATCTCTTCCTTTAAACTCTTCCATCTCGTCCAAAGACGTGTTTTATAAATGTCAGCGACTTCGGCGCCCAAAAAAATGATTTGAAACCTGACACTTCCGGTTCAATTTTCCCCACTCCACGCAGGCAAAGGTCAAATTCCCCACTCCCCGGGCACAGAGGATAGTCAAATTCCTGTACTTTTGCCCAGGGAAGAGGGAGAGGGGCGAGTATTTCGATTTGATCGGCGCATAACTAGAAAGTTAAAAATGCTAGGGATCATATTACTCCTCTCTCTACAAATTGCAAAAACAAATAAAGTTAAGATGAATGATGTTACTCAAGTAGTTTTTGTAGCCGCGCTACATGTATAGCCGCTGCCAAATCAGCCGGGCTTTTTTAGTTAAATGGACAATTATGGCCTTAGAAAATGATTCGGTCCCTATAGCGCATTGCACTATTTTGTTTGGGCAACAGTTTTCTTTAAAAAAAGGTCGGGTAGAACTACGTGAGACTCTCTATGTGAGCACATCTCAAAAGTATGAACCAATTCTACCTTTTAAGCAGTTAAAATAGCATTATCTTTTCACCGTCATTTCCATCGTTTTAGGCACTACGTTCGTGCAATCAATAACAAAAATATAGTCTCTTTCAGAGAAATATTATACTGAATTACGTGGTAAACGTATTGATCATTACCCTGAAAACTCTATTTTCAACAACAATTTATCGTCCTTCACATATCCAGGACCAAAGAACTCCTCGATTCGAGCGAACCTTTCATAGCCATACCCTGTTCGACAAATGGCCTCATGGGGCTGTTGGAAGGCCAACAAGTTAGGCTTTGCTTGTATGATCCGACTGATGTTGCTACGGGCTCTTGAACATCTCCGATCTAAAACGCTAAGAGTGATTGTCCCATCAAAAGGCCAATCTAAGAGATCGTCAAAGGTGCTGTGCATCATATGAATGAAAATTGCCACATGGGTTCCTCTTCCACTGTCAACACCGTTGGGATAGATTCTGATGCCCATCAACCTTCCAAAACGATAACTGTACACTGCATCACTAAGGATAGGTGTTTCATATCGGCGATGTTGAGAAACCTCTTCGATTTCCATGATAAAAAATGTACCCTGTGCATTTCCCATTTTCAGAACAGCTGTCTGCGGATTTGACCTGCAAGTAATTTTCCAGGCGTTAACAAAAAATAAATAAATGAAAAATAGATTATATTAATTGGTGTTCTTATCACAATTTGACGTCTTTGGGTGTCCATGTTGTCGGTCAAATCCGAGGTCAGGTTGAATCCATTTCTATCTAGGCTAAATTGCTGATCCTCATTTTACGTAGGCTGAATATGCACTCTACTTAGTTTAAAGCAGCTATCAACCCCTAAGTAAGCAGCGTTTTTACTTTTTTACATAACACAACGAGAAGTCATTATTATTATTATCATCATCATCATCATCATTATTATTATTATTATTATTATTATTATTATTATTATTATCGTAACTATTACAAATTCTCGAATCTGATTGGTTCTGTGCGGGCCTATTTGTTGCGTAGTTGGATACCTGTAATTGGACACCTACGCTATTCGCAAATCAATCACAAGCCCTTGGATGGGGCCTTTCTTACTGTTTTCCAGCTGTTTGCAAAACAGATTGAATATAATTTTAACTTTTTCACACAAAAAGGTATTCAAAGACTTTTTATCCTCGAATTTTGTTATGATTTTCTCACATTTTGTTATAGTTACGAATAATTAGTAATAGGATTTCGTGTCCTACAATTCAGGGGTATAATCGTGCTCGTAATGTCAAATCGGATTTGCGCGCAAATCACTCGCACGATTACTCCCTGAATTGTACTCCACTCAGTACTATTACTATTACTTATTATTGGTAATTGAGGTGTGTCACTTGCCTCGTTAATTGTTGCTTCCATTGTTTTATCTTCTCTGTACTGCAGCGATTCACAGTGGGCTTTACTGCGTTCCCCACGGAAGACACTAAATTGGGTTCGTCTGGCAGAACATCAGGAAGTAGAATTGGCGCCTGTGGTGCTGCATCTCCTTTACCTTGTTCCTGCACAGGCAAGCATGTCATATCTTCTTGGATGGGGAAGAGCAGAGCCTCCCTTGCAGCTGTCCCATACGGGCGAC
Organism: Montipora foliosa; assembly: GCF_036669935.1. Classification (NCBI taxonomy): domain Eukaryota; kingdom Metazoa; phylum Cnidaria; class Anthozoa; order Scleractinia; family Acroporidae; genus Montipora; species Montipora foliosa. The sequence continues at coordinate 40,699,219 of NC_090875.1, forward strand.
AGCAGATTTCATTAACGAGATCAAGGTAGCTCATTACGCATCCCTGCAAGGCACGTTCTACTCTGTGCACGCTTAATCCATTGGCCTCGTCAGCAACAGGCTCCTCGTCATGGTTTCCAGGTAACCAGTTGATCTGCTGGGCACCTTCACGAGAGGGAACTCTGAAAACAAACTCCGATGCTGCGTGCCAATTAGGGATGACCTGCCATACGTCAAGGCCCATAACAGGATAGTTCCTTCCACTGGCTTGCTCAATGGTCATGCCAGCCAGCCGCTGGTCTCTCGTTGCTCCACCTCTCTCAGTAGAGCCACTCTGATTAAGTCCGTTGTTCGGTCCATCAGTGGGTTCACTGGGTTGATTCAAATGGCTCGACCTTGTAGTCTGTCCAGCTCCTCCCACAACAGCGTCGCTCAGCCCGTTGGCTTGGTTAGCACCTGCCCCCATAAGCCGGCTCTGTTCGGTCGCCTGCCAAGTTCCACCGTCAGCAGAGTAAATTGAGTCCGCGGCAGCATATGCAAGATCTGAATGACTGTGAAATGAAAAGGCATCTTTTAGACTAAAGTAATTGAGACTTGATGTATTGCAGTATGAAAAGTTATGCATGATTCATTCTTCTTCTTCTTCTTCTTCTTCTTCTTCTTATTATTATTATTATTATTGTTATTGTTATTGTTATTGTTATTGTTAGTAGTAGTAGTAGTAGTAGTAGTAGTAGTAGTAGTAGTAGTAGTAGCATAGATGCACATTAATGAAGGCTCGAAATCGTTTCTCCTTTTTTTCACACAAAAAAGCATTTCCTGTTCTTAGATATAGTTAGGGTAATCATATCAAAACGAAATTTGACCAGGGTATTAAGTACCCATCATAAGGCATAAGGCATAAGGCATTTCTTTTAACCTTAAAATCTTCATATATGGTCTTTTAATTAAAGAAAAAGAGGAAGGGTGAGATTTTCCCCTACAGTATTACCAGATAATGTTGGAAATCATCTCTAAAATATTTAAAATTCAACAAAATCTGGAAGCCAGATTTTCAGAAAATAATGTTTTTGAAACATATTTCTAATATTCTTATATAGATGAAATATAAACATACTTCTCCTGAAAATTGTGCACAAACGGTTAATGGTCACTTAGTTCCGTGTGTGTTGGCCCTTAGCTTCACTTGTGCGCGGACTCAAATGGGCGGGTGGCGCATGCGTAAATGCCAATCTTGTAACCTAATTTTCCTGATCTTGCACCTGCAGTCGTTTATATCTCTGCCCCCGGACGGTAAATGTCATCATTTTTTGCCTGTTAACTTAAATATTTGTCTTTGAAATCTAAAGTACAGGGAAAATAAGCTGT